>NC_061864.1:37093454-37160377 GCF_907164915.1 Impatiens glandulifera | reverse complement strand
GATATGGAGCTAACGCCTCGTTTGCCCCTTTATTCATATCCCGAAGAAGTTCATCGAAGACTTCATCTTCTTCCTCTGCAGTATATGGAATCTCGTCTTCGGTTGGTTGAGGGTCGATTTGCAGCGTGCCCGTTCCGGTTTCCATTGTTTCCTCAATGAGAATGCCTTTGCCTTTGTTTACCTGAGTGGAACCTTCAGGTGTTGAGGCTGGTTGGATTTCGGAGACTGTCTTCCCTCCTGCGCAACCGGAAGGTTCCTGTTCTTCATAATTTCCCTCCTGAGCCGGAGGTAACATCTCTGTTGTATTGGTCGTCTCATCGACCGATTGTGCTTCATTCTGATCAGGTATCACAACCTGATCTTCTGGCTTCCGACGACTTAAAACGTCGTCCTCTTCGGTTTCTCTTGTGATCTCTTGGACCACATTCTGAATTGCTTCAGAGGTATTTAAGCCCACAGTGGCTGTAACCTCTTCAGCTCGTTTGCTAGGTGACTTGGAGGTTCCAGAGTGAATACTCACCTCTGCTTCCTCCTTGGAAATTGACTTGTTCTCCTTGCTCCCCGAAGATTCGGTTTGCTTTGGAGAATTTGATGGAACGGGAAATGGAATGACGGTGTTGATTGGGATGGGCTGAAAGACATCTGCGGTTCTTTCCGGTGGATTGTCCGAGGAAAGCGTTTTCTCGGAGTCCGCCGGTTTCTTTGAACTCTTCTTCGCAGCTACCTTCTTCTTTCTCTTTGGTTCTGGTGGAAGTTCTGCTTCAACCGCTTTTCTTGACGGTTTCTTTTGTCTGGTTTCATCTTCAACCGGAGCCGAGGAACTTGCTCCCTTGGATGATTTGGTTTTTGAGGATTTTGGTTTAATTGTCTTCTCCGGTTTTTCTATCACTGACTCTGAGTCAAAAATGTTGGAGATCGGAAGCGGTATGCCTTCACCTAGTTCCACTTTGAGGAACTCAAGGATTTTGACGATTTGCATAACATAGGCCTGCACCCGGCCATCTTTCTTTATTACCATTTGACAGAATTCTTCATAGATGACGTACCCCCAGTCCACCTTGTCACAGCGGACAATAGCCAACAACATTCTAAGTTTGAGTTTCGTGAGGTTGTCGAAATTACCTCCCCTTCCTTGGATTGATTTGGCGATGACGGTCACTAACCATCTATATTCCGGTTTGAGCTTGATCTTCCGGCTAGAGTGGATCACTAGATCTTGATCCGAGAATGAAACCACCAACCGAGCAGCGTTGGATTCTCCATCGGTTAGGTCTGTCTTCCGATCCATACCGGTGTTTGGCAGACCGAGAGCTTCAGCAAATAGCTCTTCGGTTATGAGGATGGCCTTCCCGTTGACGGATGCAGAAATCTTCCTTTTAGACAGCGTCGCCGTCGCCAAGAACTCCGTCACCGCCGCCGGATGTATGATGAACGGACCGGAAAGAAATTTTTCCAACCCAGATTCCTGTAGAAGTTGAAGAACAGCCTTGTTATTGTCGTCAGCATGCTCGTCAATATCTACGAAATCTACTTGTAACATCCATTGAAATGGAGCCTTGCTTAGATCCATGATGATCTTTGGAAAGAGCGATGAAGATCGGAGAGATGAAGGTTTGAAGATTTGAAGATTCTGTAGAGAGAGAAAGCATAAGTGTTGAATGGATTGATATGAACTTATATATGTGGCAGTTCCAAGCGGTTTTGAAGATGAACCGTCGATTTGATGTTTTTGGCGCCAATTTTCCCTCCAAAAAGTTACTGCCGTAACTTTCGGCGGCAAAGGCGGGATTTCAGTGGGCGGTAAATTTTGAGAGGTGAAACTGTGGGCGGTTTGAGTTTTCAAACTTTCATTTTTGCTTGAAAGTCCGGTTTCACTTGAAATCTTTGTTAACCGGAAGTTTTTAGGTTAACTTTAACATTTTGTATGAGTTATTAGAGAACCGGAAGGAATACTATGAATGAAAACCGGAGACTTTGAGGATTAAAATATTTCATTAATATATAAGGAAAATGGTTAACATTAGGGCGGTTCTGGTCGTACAGCAAAATGACCAGAAACCGGAAAGGAAAAGGAAAGAAAGAAAATTAGTCTTCTGTGAACCATCCTCCTTTCATACCATTATGCAATGGTATTTTGAGGAAACCGTTCCTCAATTCTTGACGTAAACCGATAAATCATGTCTATGGTGATGGTGTTGGATGGTCCAACCGGAACACCGGTTCCAAGGTTGCGACGCTTGGACATCAGAAACCGGGTGATTTGAGGAGCGTAGCTGATCTTTCCTCTTTTACCGGTCATAAGCTGCTTCAGCTTGTTGTAGAGATAGGATGCCCAGTTGATGGCGGAGTTGCGGATGATGGCTATCATAATGTCGAATGCCTCCCGGCTGTAGTTCTGGTTGGGCATTCGGCCTATGATAGACCTTTGGACCAGATCGTGAAAGAGCTGGTAGTGAGGAGCGATATTTTCTTTCTTCCCGAAGTCCTTGATAGGAGTATAGGAAGAAGAGAAGATCTTGAAAAAGGTTTCCTTAGCCGGTAAAAACGGCGTTGGGAAATCAGAAAAACCTTCGGTTGGAAGGTGAAAGAAGGTGGCGAATTCATCCTCGGTGAACTGGAGGAACTGACTGTCGACGATGGTGCGAATGCTACCATCATCCAAGATGTGACCATTGTTGTAGAATTCACACACCTCCTCCACGAGGATGGTGTCTGAACCCTTAAGGAACCCCTGCAACCCAGAATCTATGATATGCTGAAAAATGCAATCATAGTAAGAGCTATTTTTGATATCCTCAAAGTCGATAATGAGAGTGTTTCTTAGCTCGGCAGACATGATGATGAGTAGTGAAGAAGATCTTGAGAGGATTTTTGAGCTTTCAAGTTCTAGAGAGAGGAAATGCTGGAAGCGTGATTTGAAAGTGAGGGGTTGAGTCTCCTTTTATAGCCTGGAATGAATGAGGGCATTTAATGAGAGGATTTGAAAAATCTAGCCGTTTATGACTAGTCATTAATGTTTTTGTGATTTTCCAAGGGAATAAAGGCATGTCCTGTCAAATCAAGTCAAGCATGTTCAAAGGATTTCTGTTTCCAAGAGATTTGATTTTGATCTAAATACGACACATTGATTATTTGATCATTTAAGTTTTTGAAATTTTATCTTGAAAAAAGAAGGAATTCTGATTCATTGATTGATGTGCAAAACCGGTAGTACAACAAAATTACCGGTTTTGTGAAAAGAGATAAAAATAAAGAAGAAGGGACAGGTTAGACATTTGATGACTCAGCCGTTCGAGCGTTTGATGCCTCAGCCGCTTGAATTCTTCTGGCTTTGACAGCTTCCCACCGGTCGATCATCTCCTGTACTCTTTCCTTGGTGAGCACATGCCTTGGATGAAGAGTGACGAAGGGTCCGGAGTGGATGTCCAGACTTGCACAGAAACCGCTCAGCTGGGGAGCGTAGCCGGTTTTGTTGGAGAGAAGCATCTTCTTCAGGTTATTGAAGATGATCCAGGACCAGTTAACCGGTGTCCCAACCGTTACGGCGATCATCATCTCGAAGACCCTTTGGGTGTAGTAGTAACTCTTCTCTCTGCATAAGACAGATTTTCCCAGAATCTCGCAGAGAAGCTGGTACTTGTGAGAAAGTTGACTCTTAGCACCCCAGGGTTTAACCGGGATGTCAGATCCTGAGAACCGGTGACACATCTCTTCCATTGTCACCAGGGAGTATGTTAGATCGGTTACCCCTTCATTGGGCAAACCGCAATATACAGCGAAATCCGTCTCGCTGAATAGGATTTTCTGACCGTAGACTTGTGCAATGAGTATATCTCGATGCACCTCTTTCGCGGTCTGAAAGAGTTCTTCGACTACGAGGTAGTCGAGGATGAACCTGTTCTCAAGAAAGCTTCTTAGCCCACTTCTTTCTATGGCTAAGAACATTTCCCTTACTTCGTGATCCTCATATTGGTAGATTGATTCAAAATCTGCCAATAGAATTTTCTTTGCTAAAGAGTTGGTATTCATGTTTTTGAGAGAGAGGATTTTATCTCAAGAATGATACTTGTGAATAGTGAACTTGTGAGATTTTTGAGAAGGATTGAGGGTGGTTTATATAGCCCGGGATTCGGCTGGTATTAATGAGGTTAAGCATGCCTGATGATGTCATCAACTATTTAATAGACTTAACTTGTTGAAGTAACTATTGTTTATTTCCAAGGTAAATCTAATTATTACTAAGATAGCAATGATGAAAAATATCTATTGACAAGATGTGAGTCTCCCTCTCTTGATGATGGACACATGTCGTCATCTTGATTGCGGTAGACTCGTTTTTATTAATTACAGGCTTCATTTTTCAAAACATGCATGAAAACTTAGTCAGTTATCCCAGGTTAGCCGGAGAAGTTCATTTCATCAGACTATAATGCATTTGAACTACTCGGTTTTCCATGACCGGTTTTAGTGGGATATTTCCGTTTGTGAAGAAATGTTGATTTATGTCAACATTTGTTCATTTTGAATGTATCTTTTCCACTTCAACCCGGTTATTTCAACCGTATAGTAAATATACATATAATTTGAATTCATGAAGTAATCAGGCATAACCGGAGACTCCCTCCCGGTTAGCATATTTGATTTATAAATGGCCTATCTGAATATGGTTTGAAAAGCTTTAGCTTCTCCCTGAAAACATATCCCGGTTTCTTACATGCATGCATAATCATTATGTCAATTGATTAAGATTAGTGAGTCCTAAAATATTTCGGAAGTAAGAAAACTTAGCTTCCTGTAGCGGCTTCGTGAAGATATCCGCTACTTGCTGTTCGGTCGAGACATACTCCAGCCGGATGTGCTTCTCCTGAACATGCTCCCGGATGAAGTGGTGTCGGATATCGATGTGCTTTGTTCTTGAGTGCAACACCGGATTGTATGTAATTGCTATGGCGCTGGTGTTGTCACAAAAAATTGGAGATTCATTTGCTTCTATTCCGAAATCCCTTAATTGCTGTTGGATCCAGAGGAGTTGTGCACAGCAGCTTCCAGCCGCTATGTACTCCGCCTCTGCGGTTGAGGTTGCAACGGAAGTTTGTTTCTTGCTGCTCCAAGTGACTAACCGGTCACCCAGGAACTGACAGGTTCCACTTGTACTCTTTCGATCGATTTTGCACCCCGCGTAATCGTCGTCTGAGTAGCTTATAAGATTGAAGCTCGAGTCCTTTGGGTACCAGAGTCCCACTTCTTGAGTTCCCTTCAAATATTTTAGAATTCTTTTGGCCGCCGTATAATGAGATTGCTTTGGGTTTGCTTGGAACCTTCCGCACACTCCAACCGCAAATAGAATATCAGGTCGACTGACTGTTAAATATAGCAGTGATCCGATCATTCCTCGATAAGCTGTGATGTCAACGGCTTGACCATCATCATCTTTATCCAGCTTTACGGAAGGACTCATTGGCGTAGCCGCTTCGGCACATGTGTCCATCCCGAATTTCTTCAGCAGTTCGGTTGTGTACTTCGGTTGGCTTATGAAGATTCCGGCTTCCATCTGCTTAACCTGAAGTCCTAGAAAGAAGCTCATTTCCCCCATCATACTCATTTGAAATCTATCAGTCATCATTTTAGAAAAATTTTCAAATAATTTTGGATCGGTGGACCCGAATATGATGTCATCAACATAAATTTGAACAAGTAGAATTTGTTCTTTTCTTTCAAATTTAAACAGTGTCTTGTCTACCGAACCTATTGTAAATTTTCGATCAAATAAAAACTGTGTCAAAGTATCATACCAAGCTCTTGGAGCTTGTTTCAAACCGTAAAGAGCTTTATTCAGCCGGTAAACGTGATTTTCATGTTCTGGATTTTTAAAACCTGGAGGTTGATTAACATACACCTCTTCATTTACCTTACCATTTAGAAAAGCGCTCTTAACATCCATTTGATAAACTTTGAAATTTTTGAAAGCTGCGTATGCTAAAAATATTCTAATTGCCTCAAGTCTAGCTACAGGGGCAAATGATTCTTCAAAATCAACGCCTTCTTCCTGTTTATAGCCTTGAGACACTAACCGGGCTTTGTTCCTCGTAACTAAACCGTCTTCATTGAGTTTATTTCTGAATACCCATCGTGTTCCTATAACCGGTTTGTTTTTCGGTCTAGGGACTAGGTACCCGACTTTATTTCTCTCAAACTCGTTTAATTCCTCTTGCATTGCCAAGATCCAATCTGGATCAGACAGTGCTTCATCCACCTTTTTCGGCTCAATTTGTGATATGAAAGCAGAGTTTCCATAGTGATCCAAATTTTGTTGCCTAGTTCGGACGGGTGAGGATATGCTACCTATTACTAGTTCAAGAGGATGATTTTTGTTCCTTCTGAGGTTAATCCGAGACGTGTCTATCAAGCTTTCGGTTGGCTGATCAAGGTTAGACTGATCGGTAGGCTGAACAGAGTCAGACCGACCAATTTCTTCAGTAGAGACTGAAGTGTCAACTTTCTGTGGTAAAGCAGCTTGATCAGGCTGAATTTCAGCATCAACCGCTTGGTCCTTGACAAAACGTCTAAAAACCGGAACCTCATCTTCATCATCAGAATAGATATTGAAATTTTCCATTCTGTTGTGAAGGTCGAAGGGCAATGCAGTGTTTCGCTCAATCGATTCATCGAAAACAACGTGTGCGGTTTCTTCAACTGTTAAAGTCCTAGTATTGTATACTCTGTCGGCTTTACTTACAGCTGAATATCCCAACATTATTCCCTCATCGGATTTAGCATCAAAAGCGGTCAAGTAATTCTTGCCGTTATTGTGAACAAAGCACTTGCTACCGAAAATTCGAAAATATCGTACGCTTGGAATTTGATCAAAATAGATTTCGAAAGGAGTTTTAGAAAACCGTTTAGTTACTAAAGATTGATTTTGTGTATAGCAAGCGGTGTTGATAGCTTCAGCCCAAAATTTCTGAGCGATACCCGAATCGGCTATCATTGACCTTGCAGCTTCCTTGAGAGTTCGGTTTCTTCTCTCAGCCAGGCCGTTTTGTTGAGGAGTTCTGGCACTAGACAACTCGTGCCTAATACCGGAATCATCAAGAAAAGTGGTTAAATTACTATTTATAAACTCAGTTCCTCTATCACTTCTGATTTTATTTACTCGAATGGATCTTTCATTTTGTATTCTCAAAATCAGTTTAATCAAGTTTGGAGTTGCTTGATTTTTAGAAGCTAGAAAAGTAACCCAAGTAAATTTAGAATAGTCATCAACAACTACCATGGTATAATGCATGCCTCCTAAACTAGTTACCTTAACCGGACCAAACAGATCCATATGCAAGAGTTCTAAGCATCGTTCAGATTGATAATTTCCTTTATTTTTGAAAGATGATTTCACTTGTTTGCCCATTTGACATGCAGCACATACTTTATCCTTTGAAAATTTAACTTTTGGAAAACCGTGAACTAGTTCCTTGGAACAAATGAAGTTAATCGTTTTGAAATTCAAGTGGTTTAACCGTTTATGCCAAAGCCAGTTTCGATCATTTCCGGTTATCATACACACAGGTTTTTCGAAATCAGTTTTCCAATCAACTTTGTAAATGTTTCCTATCCGGTTACCGGTTAGAAGAACATCGTTGTCTTGGTTTTTAACTAAACATGAGTTTTTATGAAATTCAACTTTGTAGCCCACATCACACATTTGACTTATGCTTAATAGGTTAAAACTCAGTTTTTCTACTAATAAAACATTATTTATGGATAGATTACCATTGACAATCTTACCCTTGCCCACGGTTTTACCTTTCGAGTTGTCTCCGAATGTGATGACTGCTCCGGTTTCGTACTTGATGTCTGTTAGTAGCTCCTTGTTTCCGGTCATATGCCTTGAGCATCCACTGTCCAAGTACCATTCTGAATTCTTTAGCCGGTTGCTCCTCCTGACCTGCAACAAACAATTATTTACACCTTTTTGGTACCCACATTCAGTTGGGTCCTCGGTTGATTAGTCCCTTGGGAATCCAGACTTGAATAAGTCGGATAACTTTCCCGGTTATTGTTTTGATAACATTTGGCTTAACTTCTTGACTGTTGTTTAAGAATGCCTTATGTGGTGATGGGCTTCTTTGATGTCGTGTTTTATTCGGTTTATTCGATTTCCGGTTGTCTTTCCTTCTCTCAGGATAGAGCCATTTTTCTGATTTGGTAGGACTTACATATTTAAGTGTTTCTTCCGGTTTTAGGTCATTTTCGTTTTGTGAACTTTTAACGAATTTTACAAACGGAAGATTATTTTTCGTGAGTTTCATCTCGTTACGCTGTTTTGATTCGTTTTGTTTCTTCGGTTCATAGCCGATGCCAAATGTACACTTAGGATGTCTTTTATAGTTACACATTTGTTTTACAGCTTGACGTGATCTCTCCCACGCAGCTGTGACATACATTGCTCGTTCGTCGGTTTCGGTTACCGGTTGAACTATCTCCTCATTATCAGAGAATAGTTCATCCGTTTCATACGTTATGGTTTTATAAGCATCATTACATACATTACTTGGTTGTTCGGTTTTAGCTTCTACCGGAGTTGGTATGTAAGCAGATATGTTTCTGAACTCAACAACCATTTGGTTGAGTGCAGAAACTAAATCTTCTTTTGTAAACTCATCAGAGGAAAAATCGAATACCTCTTCGTCGTTAGCCATGAAGCAGGTTACTTTCTCTTCACCATCTTCATTATCGGAGTATGCCCACTCGCTTCCACCGTCGGATGCTATGAGTGCCTTCTGAATCTCCTTTCCTTCATCAGCATGTTGATCATCGTTTCTCCGGTAGTCGTTCCGTTGATTGTTGTTTCCCCGGTAGTTCCTTCCTTGGTAGTTGTATCCCTGATACCGGTTGTCTTGATAGTTATTCCCTTGATAGTTGTTTCTTTGATAGTTTCCTTCCGGTTTTCTATCGTCTCTTCTTGGTTTTCTACACTCTGACCTGAAATGTCCAAAACCGTCACAGTTATAACATCTCTTGTTTGATTTATCTACATAGTTATAATTAAAATCGTTATTAGATGGTGGCTGGCTCTTCTTCATGAATTTCCCGAATTTCTGAGCTAGCATCGCCATCACATCTTCAGTTATTTGATCGGGGTTTTTGACTGGAGCCGGTGCGGTTGATACTTGGACCGCCGGTTCCACCGATGTAACCAAAGCTATGGTTGCAGTTGATGTGGATGCTTCATCTTCGATCCGAGACTTGATCTCGAACTCGTAGGCTTTTAGATCCTCGAACACATCATGCAACTTCATCTGCCCAAGGGTGCTTGACTCCCTCATCACCATGGTCTTGATGTCCCACGTGCTTGGCAAAGATCTCAGGGCTTTGATGATTACTTCTCGATTGTCGTATTTCTTCCCGAGTGTTTGAAGCTCGTTGACTACACTGGTGAACCGGTTGCTGAGTTCCTTCATATTTTCTCCCGGTTTCATCCGTATATTTTCATATTTTTGTGTAGCCACCAAGATTTTGTTCTCCTTGGTTCTTTCGTTTCCTTCGTGGATCTGAATGATCGTTTCCCAGGCTTCCTTTGCATTTTCACACTCTGATATTTTGTTCAAAGTGTTATCATCTATAGCCTTATAGATGTGCCTCATGCAATGGTTGTCCAGATTACTCCGTCTTCGATCTTCACTCGTCCATTGGTTTTCCTCCTTGTTGATCTTGATCGGTCCCTCTTTCAGGACTCGGCTCATCTCATCATCTAATGTAATCAGATGTAGATACATCTGTTTCTTCCAACTGCTAAACGCTTCGCTGTTTAGCATTGGCGGCTTGTCGCTGTGGGTCATGCTTCCCATCTTCTTCGGTTGCTTGAGTGCTAAGAACCTCGCTCTGATAGCACTTGTTAGGATCGGGGACGCCCTTGGAGGATCGGGGTTGTTTCCGGTTTCAGGAAGGGTGGCTGCTTACAACACACACACTTTGGTGATGGTCCGGTTAAAGACTATAACCGTTCTCAGCACTGCACAAACTGGCACAGACTCTTGAACCGGGTTCAAGGGCGGAAATGTCTGTTTCAGGTTGAAGCAACGTATGCGACTTTAGATAATGTTTTAGAAGTAGTCGGTTTTATGGATATGAGTGACCGGTTTTAGGAGTATGATTGGTTTAAGGTTTAGGTTAAGTAAGCAAGAAATGAAAGCAACGAAAGAACACGAGACAAGAATTTGTTTATGGATGTTCGGAGCAAACTCTCCTACGTCACCCCTTCTTCTCAGGTTATGAGAAGGATCTCCACTAACTCTTTAGAGTTACAACAACACTTCCGGTCGAGCCCAACTTCGCTACTCGCCGGTTATACCAAACTCACACTTTGATGTAATACAACAACTCAACAAAAACAACACACAAAAAGTTCCGGTTATAGGCACGCCGGTTTGGAATATGAAAGTTTATCTCTCTAGAATTTAATGCCTTTACAACTCGTTAACTGTTTTCTGAACTTCTTGAACTGCTGATGCATTGAATGAAGACGTTTCGACTTCCTTTTATTGCTGAGAAAAGCCAACTGCTACATTCTTCTCTCTCCTGCTGATTGGTTGATCATTCTCACGCCTGATGCAGAAAGGTTGCTTGCACGCTTCACCTTCCTCAACACCTGGCATTCATGCAGCAGCTCTGAGCATAAGATGACATAGCCGGTTTTCAGATTGAGACACGTGTTGAACATCCACTTCCGGTTGTCAGCTTCGGATCAGTAAAGCATCATTGCTTTCCTCGCATGCTTCTGATCGGATCCGATCTTCTTTTATTCTTTCAAGATACGTTTCTTCCGTCATGGTACGTCACTCTTGTACTTTGAATCTTTCGGCTTTTGTTCTGAACCTTCCGGTTTCTGTGTCTTGTGCGGAATGATCCGGTTGATACATAATCTTTTGTCTTCGTTAACCGGTCGCTTGAGAGAGTGAAACCGGTTCCTCTGATCTTTAACTTGATCGCTTGAAGCTGGTTTCTTTGAGGTATAGTAGCAACCGGTTTTGAAACCCCCCAACCGGTTCATACGGTTTTGATTTGTATCTGCACATGAAAATTAGCAACTGTTTAGTTTGTCTGGCCGGTTCCAAAAATTAATCTACTTAATTTTTCTATCAATTTCTCCCTTTTTGATTATTTAGAATAAATATTCAAAACTTGTGATGTATGGCCGGTTTTGAGAAAATTAACTTACTTAATTTTTCTATCATATATGTTCCTCAACCGGTTTATACGAGTCGATCTGTTCCTACACATAAGAGTTAATAGTAGTTTAGTTTTCTGGCCGGTTCCGAAAATTAACTTACTTAATTTTTCTATCAATTTCTCCGTTTTTGATTATTTAGAATAAATATTCAAAAATCGTAATGTATGGCCGGTTTAAAAATTAACTTAATTTTTCTATCAATTTCTCATTTTTTGATTATTTAGAATAAATATTCAAAACTTGTAATGTATGACCGGTTTGAAAATTAACTTACTTAATTTTTTCTATCAATTTCTCCCTTTTTGATTATTTAGAATAAATATTCAAAATTTGTAATGTATGGCCGGTTTTGAAAAATATGTTTAGCAATTTCTCCCTTTTTGATGTTTTTTTAAGAAAAATTTCAAAACATGTTGATTTTTCAAAAGGTATTTAATAAAATCATTACTTTGAGATATTAGAAAGATTAACGTAGTTCTGAAACAAAAACCCCAATAACATAAGTAAATTGTTCATAAAAGAGAAATAAGCTAAGGATTGGATGATCCCCCCTTTTCGTTTTCTTTCTCTTTCTGCCTCCTTTCCTCCTCCTCTTTCGTCTTCCATTCCCTATCTCTTCTTTCAGCGTCAATGCGTCATCCGATAAATACACTTGATATGACGGAAGTTCGCTGGTTAAACCCGAAGCACCCGCTTACTAGTCTGGATGGGCGAGATGGTTGTGCAACTATCGGACCAGAACTTGGACATGCGGTTTATGTTTCAATTGCTTTCTTCTTTCGCCGGTTGAGTCGTGTAGTATCCTCTTCTTCTTCTTCATCTAGAGGTTCCTCGAATTGTCCAACCGGTTGAAGCTCTTCTAAACCGCTTCGTTCCACCTGCTTCATCAAGGTCGCAACCGCCTTACATTTATTCTTGTTCCTCGTTTTCATTGAGTGCGAGGCTTGTGCCGGTGTGGATTCAGGTTGAGCGACCTTTTATTCCTCATTGCATTGCTTGGCCAACTCATGATCTTTGTCTTCGATTTCCTTTCTTAACCGTTCCCTAGCCTCGTCTTCGTCTTGAAGTCTCTTGGCTGTTTCGGCATCAGCACGAATCTTCTCTTCAGTCTTATCAGCTTGCAGTTTAGACAACTCCTCAATCTGAGCTGCCATAGCCTGCATCATTTCAAGTAGAGGAGCGGTTGCATTTTGAACAGATTCGTCAATCATTGACTTGATTGACGTTTGAACTATTTCGACAATCTCAGAGTGAATAGATGCCCGGACGGTTTCGGTCAGATTGGTTTGAACGATTGCAATTTTCTCATCTGTAGCAATGCTATACATGTAGAAACAAGAAATAATTGTGTCAAGAACTACTCCCTTCATTTGCTCAAGTCCCGGAGCCTGTTCATTTTGTGGAGGATCACTGCTCCGGTTTTCTGCTGTCTTAGAAGACTCTCCGGTATGAAAGAAGGGTTTGCTTTGAAAGAGGTCGGCATGCGTTAGAACATGGTTGCACACGTCTCTCCATTCTACCTCGAGTCGGTCAACATTTTGAGTGAGATTATTCCGTACCGTATGAAACCACTCAAGCATTTTTAACTCCATTTGAGTTAGTTCTATCCCTTCTGCCTTCTTCATGGCATCTTCTACTGCATGCAACTTGGCGTATTCTTGTATCGCCATAGTTTTGGAGTATGCGGCTTGTATTATGTCGGTACCCGTTAACTTGAGAGCCTCTTCTTCTAAAGCCAAAAGTTTCTCCCAATACTTATTACCGCTAAGATCGGGGATCATGTCTGATAGCTTTGTTTCGCAATGTAACTTGACCCATAGGTGGTACGGTGTAGCCAGCTCTTCAGCTTCCTTGTTCATATCCTTCATGAACTTTTGGAAAATTTCCTCCTTTTCTTCTGCAGAAATGGGAACCTCGACTTCGGTCATAATTTCAGTTTGTGTACCGGTTTGGATTGTACTTTCTCCTCTCACTGGATAACTTTCAACTAGGACTTCTTTGTCTTGGCTAACCTGAGATGGGCCTCTCATTGGTGGATTCGTTGGCCCGTCTTGAGCCGATTGGAGCGTTCATTCGGTTGGAAAGGATTTACCCCCAACGGAACCAGATGGTTCTTTTTCTTCGTTGTTTCCCTCCTGAGCCGGAAGGGTGATGTTTATTGTGTTGGTCGTTTCTTCGACCGGATGGATTTCACTCTGACCGGTTACTTCAACCTGATTATTTGGCTTGAGAAGACTTGTTACATCGTCTTCGGTTTCATGAATAATCGTTTGGACTACGTCCACTATGACCTCTAAGGTTCTTAAACCTATGTCGGCCATTATTTCATCGAGGTTTTTGTTTGGGGACTTGGAGTTTTCAGAATGAATACTAACCTCTTTAATCGAATTCTCCTTCGACTTTGACTGAGTTTCTTGGCTCCCCGAGGGGAATCGGCTGGATTTGGATGAACTGTATTGATGGGAATCGGCTGAAGTAGATCTGCGGTTCTCTTTGGCGAATTGTCCGAGGATAGAGTTTTCTCGGAATCTGTCGGTTTCAGGGTGCTCTTCTTTGCCGACTTCTTCTTTCTTCCTTTTTTCTGTGGGACTTCGGTTTGAACCGCCTTTCCCTTAGGATCGACTTGTTTTGAACTTTCACCAGCCGGTACAGACGAACTGGTTCCTTTTGATGACTTGGTTCTGGTTGACTTCGGCCTGGCCGCTTTAGCAGTTTTCTTGCTCACCTGCTTAGAATTTAGAAGATTATCGGATGGGAGCGGTTCACCTTCACCAAGTTCAACTAGTAGAAACTGCAAGATCTTCCCTATTTGCACAGCGTATGCATGAACCCGACCGTCCTTCTTTACCACCATTTCGTAGAACTGTTCGAATAGAACAGTTCCCTAGTCAATCTTGTCACCGCAGACAATTGCCATCAACATCTTCAGTTTCAGCTTTGTCAGGTTGTCGAAGTTTCCTCCTTTACCCTGAAATGATTTTGAAATTATGTCTACTAACCATCTGAACTCTGGCTTGATTTTGTTCTTCCGGCTGGTGTGAGTCACCAGATCCTTGTCATCACTCGATATGGCTGGAGTGAAATTATGTGATTAAAAGTACTTACTTAAAACACTTCATATTTTTTTCAACTAATATTAAATAATATGACAAAATAATATTTGAAAATAAAATTTCTAATAGTACATAAAAATTATATATAAAAAATATAACTACAAATTTAATTGAGATGGTGTGAATATATATATAGTATTTCTTTTAAATAATTATAGTATTGTATTAGTTGTTTAATTCATAATAAAATAAATTTTAATAAATGATATATATTATGTTTTCTCAATTTATTTCTTCTAAAATAAATATTTTTTTAAATTAGTGCCTATTTTAATATATTTTTAATTAATTTTTAAAACAATAATAAATAAATGTAAAAATAAAGAATAAATATTGACCTAAATTAATAATACAGAATATGAATTTTAAATTTTTTGTCACATTTAAATATATATCAAAATCAACAAATTGCATCAGGTCAAAACGAGTAATAAAACATAAATTTACCATAAAAAGATAAAATTTTATTCCTAATTGATTGTGTGTGCTTTCATCTCCCTTGAAAAAAAACATACATTCTTTAATTATATATTATATTTATTATTAGTTCAAGTACACTCGTCAAAAATCCAACACTATATTCATTGTTATGGTTTGTTGGTGTGTTAATTTGCTACATGAAATGTATTAAAAGTCGTGGTGGTTCGAAGTTATGATTTTTAGGGTTTATTAATTCATAAATATGGTGGAAAGGTAGCTTCTTAATTGTTATTTTAGTATAGTGTCATTTAATTTCAACTCCCATTTGTGAAATTTGTTAGTGTTGGCACATGTGAGAATTTTAATTTATTTTGGAGAAATATAAACATCAAGAATTGTTTCTATAGCTTATTTTATCTTTAGTTAGTATACCTTTGTATACATCTAAAATCATCCATGTCAATAAATCGACTCGTATCGAAATTAGCCTCATACCTTACTCTCAAATAATAAGAAGAACGGGAAACCAAAATGGTAGGTTATGCTTGAATTTACTTCAAAAATGTCGAATAAATTGACTTCCCCTAAAACTTGCTCAGATTAAGCTCTTCTCTAAGATAGTAGACCTAGAAAAACTTAACTATGTAAGAGTTGCCACCTAATTTACTTTTTGAAGAATTAAGAAAGGAAAAAGTCTTTTAAAAAAACATTTTAAATTTGTTTTTGAGATACGTGTATGAAATAGTCTAAGCACTGTCACTCACACAACCGTCATTATCTATTTTTAAACAATCAAGTAGGTGTAAATGTTCAATTCTATGGGGTAAACGTGATGGAGTCAGTTATAATGACCTTGGTACTATGAAAATTTTGCAAGACGCGCTCGTTTAGGATATCAATTATTAAATATAAGGCTAGAAAAATTATATAATGTCATATACGTCAATTGAGAGGACAAAATGAGTAAAATCTGAAATTATTCCAAAGTTTGATATTAAAACGGTCAAATATAATATAAAAAACGTTGGAGTTTTTTTCGTTATTCTTTTGTGTCATAATACTCAACTTATGTGCTCAAAATTATTGTATGAATAGAGAAAATATTTTAAATGAATCTTAAAATTGAAATAATTTCAAATATTGTTTAGAAAAATATTTTGAACCATTTTCTATTTTTTCCAGATTTTAGAAAATCGTTTGAGGTGTTTAAAATATAAAATTTAATAAATAATTAAAATATCCAAAAGAATCGGACTTAAATTAATTTGGGTTTAGGTATGGTTCAAAAGAGAGGTTCGACCGACTTTCGAGGAGACTTGGTGGGAAGGCTTGGTTCCAAGGACAGTGAATAGACGGGGTGAGGGTTTGAACTCCCCGAACTCACATTTTTTTTATTTATAACAATTTTTTTATGATTTTATAATAGACACAATTAAATATATAATATCACCATGGTTTTTCCATATAAGTGTTTTAAATTTATTTCTTTATAATAATTAAATTATTTTATATAATTTTATTATTTCAAGAGTACTTGGTATATTCGTGTCCAAATTCATGAAACACATAATTATAGTGATCATTATATACTTACATAAAATTAAATATATATATATATATATATATTATTGTATGATTTATTTGTAATATCATAAATTTAATTTAGATCTAATATTTAAATAGAAAAAATAAATTTTATTTTATTTCATAAAAATTATAACAATTACATTGTTCAATCCTATACATAAAAAAAATACTTTTACAATTTTGTTGGTTAGCTTTGCAAGACTTAAAAGAGATCTAAAAATCAAAGGAAATATGGTTTTACTCATTTCAGATAAGGATGAGTAAGAACAATGATACATCCAAGCTCCAAAAATTAGCCACATCTAAAAACACAAACATGAGAATAAAAGGAGATACAACCATATAAATTAAACTTTTTAGTATATTTTTTAGTATATTACAAGCATACATATGGGGCATGAAGAAGGAGGTGGTGTTGTATACCTATATAGTGGTGGGAACAGTGATAGATGCGACACAACACCAAACCCCTTAGTTTCTATATAGACTATCACTTACATTATTGTAAGTAGTTTAATTTAAATGATATTTGAATATTTACATGACTTTGATATCAAATTATTAATGTAAAATTTTGAAAAATCGGAAATTGCTAGGCATAATAAGAGAAAAAGACGACCAAAGAGAGAAAAAAAATAATTAGAGCAAAATCGATGTGAGGGTTTTGAGGCTTGTGTCTTTTTATAATAAATATATTAGATGTAGGTATACAATATATTTATTTTGTCCAATTTTATAAATTATTTATTAATTATTGAATATGAAAAAAATTAATTATTTATTAGTTACTTATTTTTTAATATTTGTTATAGTAACTTTAATAATTATTATTCTTCCTACTAGTACACAAAAGTTATATATACAAAATATTAAATATATATAAAATTTTCAATTATTTATTATATAATATATGCCTAAACAAATTATCACCTATTTAAACTTATAATATTATTCTATTAGTTGTTTAATTCTTAATAAATAAATTTTATTAAATGGTATATATATTCTTAAGTTTAATTTTTCTCAATAATTTCTTTTTTAAATAATTAAGTATTTAAATGAACTATAACTTTTTGAATATTTAAATTAATAATACATAATATGATTTCAAAATTTAGTGTCATATTTATATTTTCTCAAAATCAACCAAATAATCAAAAGTCAAAGCCAATAATAAGACACAATTTTTAGTGTGAAAATAAACTTATAGACCACTTAAATAAAATGAGTAATAATAAAGATAATGAATAAATCAAATTAATAAAATATATAAATATATATTTTTAAAATGAGTATTAATAAGGAGAATGAATTAATCAAATTAATAAAATATATAAATATATATTTTAAAAATATATATTAAATTATCAATATATATATATAATAAAAATTAAATATATATATATATATATATATATATATATATATATATTACTAAACTATTCTTTAAAAGTCTCTTCTACATTTTTTTCATCTTCTTATAAGATTTATTAAAAAAATTCAATTCAATTAGCACATTATATTTGAACTTAATATATCATTTTATTTTTTATTTTTATGTAGGGTGAATATTAGTAATTTGAGTTCTATTTATTTATTAGTATGCAGTAGTAATTAATAAATTATCTCATAATAATTCAATTTCAAATAAAGTAAATATTTATAATAATTTTATAACAAAAATTTAAAGATAGTGAAATTATTAAATAATTTTTATAAATAATAAATTATTGAAGAGATAGAAATTATTAAATGCTTTTAGGTGATATGCAAAATTTAAAACTAAAGAGAGAAATTTATACGCGCCCTATTTGTAATGTGACATGTGCATTGACATATCATTCGTCACCCCATTTCCTACAAATTTTCCGCACCCCTATCATTAATCTTCCATTTAAAATATATTTAAAAATTTATCTCGTATTATTCAAAACTTTAAAATAAGACAAAACATTTTTAAGAAATTTAATAAATTTTATTCTGTGTAGAATAAATTTTCTTTTGTATTAATCTTATTTTCTTAAATCAAGATTACACCAAAAATATATAATTTCCTTTTGTTCAATATTTTATTTTCTTGCATCACCAACTCAAGATAACTCAACAAATCTCCATCTTGACTTGAATTTTGTCAAATGCCCAAATGTATTAATCAATGTCTGTCTCGTCTCTGATTTAGAGTTGCCCTAAGATAACTTAACATATGCATTTGTCAATGTCGGATGTCCTAGATGCATTCGTCGATTTCGGATGGCCCAAATGCATTTGTCGATGTTAGATGGCCCAGATGCACTCGCGAATTTCGGATGACCCAGATGCACTCGTCAATGTTAGATGGCCCAGATGCACTCGTCGATGATAGATGAGCCATTGCACTCGACAATGACGGATGACCCATATGCACTCATCGATGTCGAATAGCCCAAATGCACTTGTCTATGTCAAATGGCTTAGATACATACGTCAATGTTGGATGGCCCAAATCCATTAGTCAATGTCGGATAGCCAAAATTCATTCGTCAATGTTAGAGATGACCCAATTTCATTAGTCAATGTTAAAGATGGCCCAAATGTATTAGTCAATCCTAGATTCCCAGATACATTAGTCAATACCAATATGAACTATATGCATTACTCAATACTAGAGATGACTTAGTTGCATTAGTCAATGTCAGATTGCCTATATACATCAGTCAATGAAAATGCATTACTCAATGTCATATATGGCCAAAATGCATTAGTTAATACCGGATGACCCATATGAATTCGTCAATGTCGGATGGCCTAAATTCATTGGATAATATCAAATATGGACCGAATGTATTAGTCAATGCTAGAGATGGCTTAGATATATTAGTCAATGTTAGATGACACATATGCATTAGTCAATGCAAGATAATCCATATGCATTACATAATGTTAGAGATGACCCGATTGCATTAGTCAATGTTATATGCCTAAATGTATTCATCAATATCGGATGACCCATAAGTTTTATCGTATATCTTCTATATCTAGAGTTTTCACCAAGACAACTTTAAAACTTCTTTATTAACACAAATATTCAATAAATCTCAATTTTTACTTACATACTTTATGATGTCCCATTTGTAATAGAGTTTTTTTGAGACCTTGATAATGACATTATCTACCAGACACAACATAACTTTGAAATACGCATTCTCCTTCAGAATGACCATCTCAATGGTTGTTTTTGTTCCTATCGATAACTTTAGTAACCTCATAACCCCTGTTATTTCAATTAATCGATCCAGTTTAAACAGTTAGAAGATCGTTATGATTTATGAAATAAATTAATATATTATATAAATTAATAACAAAGTAGTTATTGTGATTTATATGAACAAATATGATTATGAATAAGGTCCTGTAACACAATTTATAAATCATACATATAATATATATCGATAATGTCATTAATAAAGTTTACTAGTATAATTTGTAAAAGAACATTTATAAATAAAGTTATATTATATTTATATAAATAATCTTATAATTATAAGATTCACTAAATTAAAAAAATGTGTTATTTAAAACATAACTGAATTGTACTCAAATTTTTTATATTTTAAATATGTGTTGTAACTTATATTTATAATACATTACTTATTAATGTTGTTTTAAGGTTAAATTTTCGTTCTAGTCTTATTTAAACAATTGGTCGATTTGAGTGTTTCCAATGACATTGAATTGACCATCAGAAAATTGTGATTGGATTGATAAAAGAAAAATATAATGAATACGATATGATAATTTGATTTTATATTCAATTTATTTTTTAACTCTTTCGATTCATTTTGAACGGTTTAGTTGATTTGAGAACATTAGATATGCTAAAATTCTATTAGGTCTAAGACTAAGATAACATACCTATTTGGTGGTTCTAGTTTAATGATAATTACATTTCAAACAATTTTTAATCTTATTATTATTAATTTTTTATCGTCATTTTAAATTATTAATATGTTTATTGTTTATTCTTTCATAATTTATTTAGTTTATATTTATTTTTTAATTAGATTAAACATTTTCATGTTGTTAGATATTCATTCTAATGAAAGATTGAATATAAAATGGGATATCTAAAATAATGAGATTGCACAATTAAGATTCAAATAATTTAATACTCATGAAGAGAATATATTTATAACTACCATCTTAGATGGTTTTTGTTTGATGATAATTACATTTTAGAATATCTTGTCAATATGTTAAAATTTCTTTGTTAAAAATGATCTTACACCATTAAGCACACAAAGATTCAATATTATAGTTTGTATCATGTTAATGGTTTTTTTCTTTCTAAAAACTAATATAGTAAATGATGTTTGAGAATGAGAATATTAACAATAAGTTCATCATAAAAAAAATTATTTGTTTCAACAAGATTATACATATGGTTAACAATTGATGCATTATGTAATTTACTTTCAAGAATTTAATTAATATTTTATGAATATATTAATTCAAGTATACACCCCCAACACTAATAAAAAAATAATTTTTACCTTACATTATTGATAAATTGATAATACCTTCAATATTTAATATTATTAGTTATTTTTTAAATTTTGTTATTCTTCGTTACATAGATGTAAATCTCAATATTTGATTACAAAATATTATTCTGGTCGTATTTTAATTTGGATGTGTAGATACATAAGTAGATATTGTCAACTAGAGATTAACATTTGATCAAGTCTCATCCATTCGTGCTTGAGACTTTTCTTCCCTGTTCTGGCTTGACCAATTCGTGCAGAAGATACGACACAAATTTTAAAACTTAATGATTTTTTCGAATTTATCATCGAATTTTTTTTTCTACTTTCAGGTCAATAAAAAACTAGTAAGTTTAAAGTGTTTTTTTTTTATAATTTATCAACTCCTTTTCCTTTTTCACAAAAAAAAGTCATTTTAATTTATTAATATCCCTATAATTTAGAACAATATCACAAATATCAACCATTTTCTTTTTGTCTCATTAAAATTATTTGAATGGCTAAACCTAAAAAACAAAGTATATATCCTAAATGTGTGATTTTAAATGATAAAATATTTTTATTTCATTTTTCTCATTATTTGTTAATGGATTAAGTTTAGCGAGGCTTAAAATTATACATAATTAGTTACCCTCTTTACATTTTTTCACAAATTTTAGAATTTAATTGATACAATTATCAATTATAAATAATTTAATATTTGATTTTCAATCCAAATTTGCTTGTTTAACAATTTTTCTCTCATTGGATAATAAAAACAACTAATATATATTATCACTATTTTTTCCATTTTTTATAATAGTTTTAAATTTCTTTCTTTATAATAATTTAAATTTTCAATATATTACAATTCTTATATAATTTTATAATTTCAAGATAATTTGGTATATTTGTTCCCAAATTAATGAAATACATAATTATAGTAATCATTTTAAACCTACATTAAATTGAGTATATAATATATAAGTATTTTCTTATAAAATTTATTTGTAATATCATAAATTTGATTTAGATCTAATATCTAAATAGAAAAAACATATTTAATTAAATTTATTTTATTTCATAAAAGGTATTACAATGACATTATTCAATCTTATACATCAAAATAAAATTACCTGTTATAACTTTATTGGTTAGTTTTGCAATATTTAAAATAGATATGATTCAAGAAAATTTTGGTTTACCTAGTTTCATATAAGGATTGAGTAAGAACCATGATAAATCTTAAGCTTAAAAAATTAACCACATATAAAAACACAAACTTTATAATAAAAGGAGATAAAAAATATCATATAAATTACACTTTTTAGAATTACAAGCATTCATAGAGAATAATAGTTTGGGTAATGCTAAAGGAGGCGTTGTGCTATACAACAGTGGGGTAGGATACGGTGATAAAGGCGACACATCACTAAAACTCTTAATTTCTTTTTTTTCGGTAATTAAAATAGAACTAACATGACACACACAACCATGGTACCCCACTTAAATTTAAAGTGCTTCTAGATAGAATCGAAAAAAAATCATATATTCTAGCATAGCGGCAATAAGAGGTTGATACTAACCCTAAGTTCCTGTGTTCGAGCCCGTCAGACAGTAAGTTCTGCGCCTAGTTAAATGGTTAAATATGTTTGTGGGCTACATACTTAATCCATTTTCGCATTAAAACCCCTTAATTTCTATATAGATCATCACTACCATTAATTTCTTTAGTAATTTGGTTTAAATGATATTTGAATCTTAACCTGACTCCTTATTCAATTGAATAAGGTAAAATTTTTAGAAATGGGAAACTGTTTTGATAGAAAAGATAACGAAAGAGAAAAAAATAATTAGAGCAAAATAAATTGGAGGGTTTTTTGGTCCAAGTTCTTTTATAAATATTTTCGTAGTAAGTATAAAATATTGTTTTTGGCTAACAACACTATAATCAATTATTTATTAATTATTCAATATTAACCTCAATATTATAATGAACTTAAATTAATTAGTTAATACTCTATATCATTTTTAAATTTAAAATCAATAATTTATCACAAAATTACTCTAAAATTATTTTGTAATAAATTTTTTTTTTTTTACACTGTATATGCATAGATATATATATATATATATTATTATAGCTAATTTTCTTTTTAATTGTTTTTTAAAAAAATATAAAATATCACACTAATTACATATATTCTTTAAATTATTTCAATTTAATTATTTTTTGTATTAATGATTAAAATTACTTAATATTGTTTTCAATTAATATTATATAATATTTTAAATTAATACTTAAAAAAATATTTTATCTTACAAAAATTTATTATTATTCCTCCTACTAATACTTATATATACAAAAATATTAAAGATTATGTGAATATATAAATTTATTATATATAAATTATCTTACAAAAAGTAAGTTTGAAAACTTTAGATAGGATAAAATGCTATTAGGTCTAAGACTAAGATAACTTACTTATTTCAAATAGTTCTGGTTTAATAATGATTATATTTCAAACAATTTATAATCTTATTGATAATAATTTTTCTTTATTATTTTTAATTATCAATATGTTTATTCTTTCATAAGTTATTTAGTTTATATTGATTTATTTTAATTAGATTAAACATCTACATGTTGATATTTCATTCTAATGAAAGAGTGGATATCAGTTGGGACCATCTAAAAGAATGAGATTGTACAATTAAGCATTAAAGAATTCAATACTCAAGAAGAGAATATGATTATAGATACCATATATATAGTTGTTGTTTGATGATAATTAAATTTTCAAATATTTTACCAGTATTAATATTATTAAATTTTCTTAAAATTTTGAATCATTAATATGTTTATTTTAGAAAATTAAAATGCCATATAAATTAAACATTTTAGAAGATTACAAATAAACAAAGAAAATAATAGTTAAGGAATGAAGAAGAAGGCGGTGCTGGTTTACAGCGATGGGGCACGGTAACAGAGGCGATACACACCAAAATCTATAGTTTTAATATAGACCATCACCTACATTAATATCTGTTAGTTTTGTTTAAATAACATTTGAATCTTAACATAACTCTATCTCAACTTGTTCATGTGTATAAAATATGAACAAGTTGAGATAGAATTATGTTATAAGAGAAGAAGATGATAAAAGAGAGAAAAGAATAATTATAACAAAATCTATGTGAGGGTTCTTTTCTGCCTTTGTACATTTGTAAATATATCATTAATATGTATAAAATATGTTGTTTCATCCAACATCAATTTTATCAATTATTTATTAATTTTTCAATATTAACCTCAAAATTATAAATAATTAAATTAATTAGTTTATCACGGTTACTTAAAAACTTAATTAGTTATTAGTTATTTCAAAAATTAATTTGTAATAAAAGTAATTATTATTTTTTCAATGATATAATATATATATATATATATAAAGTAAAGGTGTTGTGCGAAGGTGCTATATAAGTTATTATTTTTTTTCACAAAAACAAAAGTAATTTTAATTTATAAATATCACTATATTTATTTTAATTTATCAATATCACTATAATTTAGAACAATATCACAAACATTAACAATTTTCTTTTTGACTAATTAAAAGGATAAACCTAAGAAACAAAGTATATAACCTAAATGTGTGATTTCAAATAATAAAATATTTTTACTTCATTTTTCTCATTATTTGTTAATGGGTTAACTTTAAATATGCTTAAAATATACCTAGTTAATTACACTCTTTAAATTTTGTCACAAATTTCAGAAACTTGTATAAAAAACCATTTGATATGTGATTTTGAATCCAAATTTTTGTGTTTAACAATTTTTTTATGATTTAATAACTGACACAATTAAATGTATATAACATTACCATTTTTTTCATATTTTATTAGAGTTTTAAATGTATTTCTTTAAAATAATTTAAAATTTTAATATATTACAATTTTTATATAATTTTATAATTTCTAGATAATTAAGTATAATTGTGCCCAAATTCTTGAAACACATAATTGTAGTGATCATTTTATACCTACATCAAATTGAATATATAATGCATATGTATTTTCTTGTAAAATTTATTTGTAATATATAAATTTAATTTAGATCTAAAATCTAAACATAAAAAACAAATTTCAAAAAAAAAAAATTATTTCATAAAAGGTATTACAATTACATTGTTCAATCCAATACATCAAAACAAAACTACTTAACAAATTTATTAGCAATACATAAAAGAGACCTAATTCAAGGAAATGATGGTTCTCCTCATTTCGGATGAGGATGAATAAGAATGGTGA
The DNA here is from genome assembly GCF_907164915.1 of Impatiens glandulifera. Classification (NCBI taxonomy): domain Eukaryota; kingdom Viridiplantae; phylum Streptophyta; class Magnoliopsida; order Ericales; family Balsaminaceae; genus Impatiens; species Impatiens glandulifera. The sequence continues at coordinate 37,135,220 of NC_061864.1, read as the reverse complement.
TAAATTTAAGCTAAAAACATTAACCACGTCTACAAACACAAATTTGAGAATAAAAGGAGTTACAAATAAATGTTATATAAATTAAACATTTAGAAGATTGAAAACATACATAGAGAATAATGATTGTGACATGGAGGAGGCGGTGTTAGTGCATACATAGAGAATAATGATTGGGACATGGAGGTAGGGATGGACCCAGGATTTCGAACTGGGGTGGACTTGAAAAAAATTTACAGTGGGATTAAAATAATAACGAGAAAATTTTGAAAAAAATAAGTATATAAAAGTAAAGTTTTACCATTTTTTAATGATTAGATAAAAAAAATGATTTTTTATTAAATGTTTTTAAGAAATTAAGGGTAATGTCATATTTCTAATGTAAAATAAAAAATTTCGGGTTGGATTTTAGGCCACCCGAGCCCCTACATAGATTCGTCCCCGCATGGTGGAGGTAGTGTTATTGTACAATTGTTGATAGAGGCGGCACACCAACAAACCCTTATTTTCACTGACATTAACATCTTTAGTAGAATATTTACCATCACAAGTTATAAATTTAATGAGTAATTGACAATAGGTTCATTATCTATTATTATTAATTATTTTAAAAATTGAGTTATTCTTCATTACATACATGTAAATCTCAATATTTTAAAAAAAATATTATTGATGTTGTATTTTTATTTGTATGTATAGGTGCATAAGTAGATATTATAACCTAGAGCTGAATATTTTGTCAAGTCCGGGCTAGAGACTTTTCTTCCCCAACTTGTGCAGCTCGACCCAATCGGGATGAAGACGTTTTTTTGTCTTTGCATGGTAAAAATTTATTATTATTACTCTTCCAATTTAAGTAAATCAAAAAAATTATAAACTTAATGTTCATACACCAACCCAAAAAAATGATTTTATACTAATTGGTCAATAAAAAAATACTAATCTTTAATTTTTATTTTTATTTTATCAAGTTATTATTTTTTTTCACAAAAACAAAAGTAATTTTAATTTATAAATATCACTATATTTATTTTAATTTATCAATATCACTATAATTTAGAACAATATCACAAACATTAACAATTTTCTTTTTGACTTATTAGAATGATTTAAAAGGCTAAACCTAAGAAACAAAGTATATAACCTAAATGTGTGATTTCAAATAATAAAATATTTTTACTTCATTTTTCTCATTATTTGTTAATGGGTTAACTTTAAAGATGCTTAAAATATACCTAATTAATTACACTCTTTAAATTTTGTCACAAATTTCAGAAAATTGTATCAAAAATAATTTGATATGTGATTTTGAATCCAAATTTTTGTGGTTAACAATTTTTTTTATGATTTCATAATTGACACAACTAAATGTATATAACATTACCATTTGTTTTCATATTTTATTAGAGTTTTAAATGTATTTCTTTATAATAATTTAAAATTTTAATATATTACAATTTTAATATAATTTTATAATTTCTAGATAATTAGGTATAATTGTGCACAAATTCTTGAAACACATAATTGTAGTGATCATTTTATACCTACATCAAATTGAATATATAATACATATGTATTTTCTTGTAAAATTTATATGAGATAATAACTCCATCCATCGCAGGACTAGCCATTCGGTATTGTGTCAAGTTCTTGGGCTTGGGCAACTCACTCCCTAGGGCAGCCCATTTGTTAAAAATATATTTTTATAAGGTTATAGGTTGAAATCTCACCAAAAACAATTTTTGTTTTTTCAATTTCATAAACTACACCTAGGGCAACCCAAAACTCAGGGCCGACTCTGTTTCACTTTAAGATGAAAAAGACAAGAAGATAAGTTGTCATAAGAACTTAGGTTACAAATAAGAAGAATGATCCAAATGTTTGAAGAAAGAAAATAAAATAAAATGAATGATTAAAAATGAAAGAAAATGTTTTACTGGGTAGGATAAAAAGAAAAAGGGAAAATTTAAAAATTTTATACCTGCTTATATAAAAATAAAATAGTGGTATATAAGGAACTTTTCATTTTTATCTTTTTAAGTGTATAAATTTTTATTTTTCAAGGGCTGAAATGACTCAACCAAAGATCAAAAGAGTTGATGCACTCAATAAATAGGTAATTTAGTTGAAAATATTTTGTAATTCAAAATCAAACTATAATTAAAATATAACTTAATTGTGAATTCAGTTTAGTCGGTTTTTAAATACATTTAAATTCAATTATACTTCGGTTATACTCATTTAAGACTGGTTTGATAAACATAACAAAGAATGAAGTTAAAAATTAGAATAGAATCATTTTAGGAAAAAATATGTTAGTATTGGTTATTTTAACTTTAAATTTTAATAAATATTTATAATTTAATATCAGCTTTATAATTCAAAAATACAATTTTTTCTCTTAAAAGCATGCAATATTTAAAAGAAAAATATAAGTGGCTATTGGTCAATACCAACCAAAAAAACATATTGTACAACTGGATCCATTTCTGATGATTACTTTTTATGTCTTGGCATGATACAAATTAATTATTATTATTCTTCAAATTTAGGTCAATTAAAAAATTATAAATTTAATATTTTTCAGATTTATTAACGAATGAAATGATAAGCTTACTGTTTTTTTTTAAATTTAATAACTTATTATTATTTTTCAAAAAAAATTTATTTTATTTATCAATATCCCTATAATTTAGAACAATATCATAAACATAAACAATTTCCATCTGAAAACGATTTGAGTTTAAGAGGGGAATCATGGTTGTCTCACGATAGCTCTCCTTTATTAAAAAAAGGGATATAATATGTTTACATTCATTTCTCAATATTTGTTAATGAGTTAACTTTAGCTATGCTTAAAATATACCTAGTTATTACTTTCTTTAAATTTTGTCAAAATTTGTAGAATTTCCCTAATACAATTATCAAACACAAATAATTTGATATGTGATTTTCAATCCAAATTTTCCTGTTTAACCGTTTTTCTTTGATTTTATAATAGAGACAATTAAATATATATCTCATTTTTTCATATTTTATAATACTTTTAACTTTATTTCTTTATAATTTAAATTTTCAATATATTACCATTTCTATATAATTTTATCATTTCAAAAGAATTTGGTATAATCAAGCCCAAATTCATTATACAAATAATTGTAGTGTGTTAGGATCGGGGACGCCCTTGGAGGACCGGGGTGTTTCCGGTTTCTGGAAGGGTAGCCGCTTACAACACACAACACAATTCGGTGATAGTCCGGTTAGAGACTATAACATTTCTCAGCACTACGCAAACTGTCACAGACTCTTGAACCGGGTTCATGGGAGAAAATGTCTGTTTCAGTTTGAAGCAACGCACGCGACTTGGATGAGGTTTATGAGAAATCGGTTTGAGGAATATAATGATAGACCGGTTTTGATTAAGGAGTATGATTATGTTTTGGTTAATGTATTTCGGTTTTAGAGTCAAATAAGCAAGAAGTAAGTAAAGGACACGAGACAAGATTTTTTATGGATGTTCGGAGCAAACCCTCCTACGTCACCCCTTCTTCTCAGATTATGAGAAGGATCTCCACTAATTTCAAAGTTACAACAATTACACTGTCGGTCGAGCCTAACTCGCTACTCGTCGGTTACACCAACTCTCTCTTGATGTAATACAGATAACACAGCACAATAAAGCTTTCGGTAAATGAAACAACAGTTTTAGATCGCGCGTGAGATTTCTTTCTCTCTTAACTATTTCGAACCGTCATTAATGAGGTCGCTTCGTCTTCCTTTTATAGTGAAAAAGATCCCAACGGTCACTTTCTTCTCTCACCGTGGGATTGGTCAGTTCAGGGTCACGCCGGTTCAGAGAGGTTGCTTGCACGTTTCAACTTCCTGACACTTGGCAAGCATGCATATACCTCTCAGGTATGGATGATGTAGTCGGCTTGCAGATTTGGACACGTGTCAGGCATGCACCTTCCGGCTGTCTGAGTCGGATCTTCGGATCAGTAGTTTCATCATTGTCTTTATCGCATGCTTCTGATCCGGATCTTATCTTCTTTTATTTTCCCAAGACACGTCTATTTCGTCACATTACGTCATCTTTGTAGTTCTTAGTTCCCGGTTGACTCTTTCGTAGTGTGATCCGGCTGGAATGTAAACTTTTCTTTGCTAGCCGTTCTGTTGGGAATGTTGAAGTACGTTGAGACCGGTTTCTCTTGATCATGGATTGATCATCTGGAGCCGGATTGCTTTTATATGTTCCTCATCCGGTTTATACGAGTCGATCTGTTCCTACACATAAGAGTTAATAGTAGTTTAGTTTTCTGGCCGGTTCCGAAAATTAACTTACTTAATTTTTCTATCAATTTCTCCCTTTTTGATTATTTAGAATAAATATTCAAAAATCGTAATGTATGGCCGGTTTGAAAATTAACTTACTTAATTTTTCTATCAATTTCTCCCTTTTTGATTATTTAAAATAAATATTCAAAACTTGTAATGTATGGCCGGTTTGAAAATTAACTTACTTAATTTTTTCTATCAATTTCTCCCTTTTTGATTATTTAGAATAAATATTCAAAACTTGTAATGTATGGCCGGTTTTGAAAAATATGTTTAGCAATTTCTCCCTTTTTGATGTTTTTTTTAAGAAAAATTTCAAAACATGTTGATTTTTCAAAAGGTATCTAATAAAATCATTACTTTGAGATATTAGAAAGATTAACGTAGTTCTGAAACAAAAACCCCAATAACATAAGTAAATTGTTCATAAAAGAGAAATAAGCTAAGGATTGGATGATCCCCCCTTTTCGTTTTCTTTCTCTTTCCGCCTCCTTTCCTCCTCCTCTTTCGCCTTCCATTCCCTAACTCTTCTTTCAGCGTCAATGCGCCATCCGAAAAATACACTTGATATGACGGGAGTTCGCTGGTTAAACCCGAAGTCGCCGCTTACTGGTCTGGATGGGCGAGATGGTTGTGCAACTATCGGACCAGAACTTGGACATGCGGTTGATGTTTCAATTGCTTTCTTCTTTCGCTGGTTGAGTCGTGTAGTATCCTCTTCTTCTTCTTCATCTAGAGGTTCCTCGAATTGTCCAACCGGTTGAAGCTCTTCTAAACCGCTTCGTTCCACCTGCTTCATCAAGGTCGCAACCGCCTTACGTTTGTTCTTGTTCCTCGTTTTCATTGAGTGCGAGGCTTGTGCCGGTGTGGATTCAGGTTGAGCGGCCTTTTATTCCTCATTGCATTGCTTGGCCAACTCATGATCTTTGTCTTCGATTTCCTTTCTTAACCGTTCCCTTGGTGGTACGGTGTAGCCAGCTCTTCAGCTTCCTTGTTCATATCCTTGATGAACTTTTGGAACATTTCCTCCTCTTCTTCTGCTGAAATGGGAACCTCGGCTTCGGTCATAATTTCAGTTTGTGTACCGGTTTGGATTGTACTTTCTCCTCTCACTGGAGAACTTTCAACTAGGACTTCTTTGCCTTGGCTAACCTGAGATGGGCCTTCAGGTGTGATTGGTGGATTCGTTGGCCCGTCTTGAGCCGATTGGAGCGTTGATTCGGTTGGAACGGATTTACCCCCAACAGAACCGGATGGTTCTTTTTCTTCGTTGTTTCCCTCTTGAGCCGGAGGGGTGATGTTTTCTGTGTTGGCCGTTTCTTCGACCGGATGGATTTCACTCTAACCGGTTACTTCAACCTGATTAATTGGCTTGAGAAGACTTGTTACATCGTCTTCGGTTTCATGAATAATCGTTTGGACTACGTCCACTATGACCTCTGAGGTTCTTAAACCTATGTCGGTCATTATTTCATCGAGGTTTTTGTTTGGGGACTTGGAGTTTTCGGAATGAATACTAACCTCTTTAGTCGAATTCTCCTTCGACTTTGACTGAGTTTCTTGGCTCCCCGAGGGTTCGGTTTGCCTTGATGATGGGGAATCGGCTGGATTTGGATGAACTGTATTGATGGGAATCGGCTGAAGTAGATCTGCGGTTCTCTTTGGTGAATTGTCCGAGGATAGAGTTTTCTCGGAATCTGCCGGTTTTGGGGTGCTCTTCTTTGCCGACTTCTTCTTTCTTCCCTTTTTCTGCGGGACTTCGGTTTGAACCGCCTTTCCCTTAGGATCGGCTTGTTTTGAACTTTCACCAGCCGGTGCAGACGAACTGGTTCCTTTTGATGACTTGGTTCTGGTTGACTTCGGCCTGGCCGCATTAGCAGTTTTCTTGCTCATCTGCTCAGAGTTTAGAAGATTACCGGATGGGAGCGGTTCACCTTCACCAAGTTCAACTAGTAGAAACTGCAAGATCTTCCCTATTTGCACAGCGTATGCATGAACCCGACCGTCCTTCATTACCACCATTTCGCAGAACTGTTCGAATAGAACAGTTCCCCAGTCAATCTTGTCACCGCGGACAATTGCCATCAACATCTTCAGTTTCAGCTTTGTCAGGTTGTCGAAGTTTCCTCCTTTACCCTGAAGTGATTTTGAAATTATGTCTACTAGCCATCTGAACTCTGGCTTGATTTTGTTCTTCCGACTGGAGTGAGTCACCAGATCCTTGTCATCACTAGATATGGCTAGTCGGACAGCGTTAGATTCCGCATCTGTCAAACTTGTTTTGAAATCCAGCCCGGTGTTCGGCAAACCGAACGCTTCCGAGAATATTTCTTCATTGACGTTAACCGCCTTGCCTTTCACAGTGGCGGAGACCGTCCTCTTCGTTAAAGTCGTCGTCGTCAAAACTCTTCAACTTCTGTCGGATGCACGACGAACGGGCCAGAAAGAAACGTTTCTAACCCAGAATCTCTAAGCGATTGGAGCACGGACTTGTGTTCTTCCGCGGCATGTTCATCGATGTCGTTGAAATCGACCTGCAACATGTATTTAAACGGTGCTTTATCTAGATCCATGGCGAGATTATGAATAAAGGAGATGAAGAACAAAGATGATCGGAAATCAAGAGAGAGTTTAAGATTTTAGAGAGAGAAAGCCTTTGCAAATAATGAACTGTTTTGGTCTTATATAGGGAGCGGTTTTGAACGGTTAGAAGTTGAACCGTCACGTTGTTTTGAGTTTTGGCGCCAAATTTCCCTCCAAAAGTTACTGCAGTAACTTTAGGCGGTAATTGCGGAGAATACTATGGGCGGTAAATTTTGAACTTTTTCAAAAATTGTTTGAGATTTTGATTTACCAGAAATTTTGTTAACCGGAAGCTATGATTAACATGAAGTCTGTCTTTAGTAGAACTGGTAGGAAACTAATGTGAAAAACCGGAGACTTAAGAATATGAAATTTTATAAATATAGCCGAAATTGAAACAGATTAAATGGTTGTCTGGTCTTACAAACAAAATGACCAGATAACCAGAAAGTACATAAACTTTAAAGAAGATCGAGCCACTCCCCCTCGATCATTCTGTCAACTCACTTGTCCACCGTGTTGTCGGTTGTTCTTCCTCAATCCTCGATATCCATCTCTTCAGTATAGATAGAGTCATGGTGTTGGCCGGTCCGACAAGAACACCAGGCCCGAGGTTGCGACGATGAACCTCCAAGTATCGGGTGATTTGGGGAGCGAAGTCGATCCTTCCCCTTGTAGCAGAGACAAGTTTCTTCAAGTTGTTGAAGAGATAGGTAGCCTAGTTTATGGGCGATTTTCGGACGATGGCTATCATGATGTCGAAAGCCTCCCGGTTGTAGTTCTGGTTAGGCATTCGGCCCATGACAGACCGCTGGCCCAAGTCATGAAAGACTTGGTATTGAGGAGCAAGATCGTCCTTTTCTCCGTGGTCATCGACCGGATGAATGGAGCAGGAAAAGATGAAGGCATAGTCTTCCTTAGCCGGAAAGTACGGCGTTGGGAAGTCCGAAAAACCTTCGGTTGGAAGGTCGAAGAAATGGGCAAAGTGTTCTTCGGTGATCCGAAGAAATCTTCCGTCAATGATGGTCTTTATGCTGCCATCATCAAGTATGTGCCCGTTGTTGAAGAACTCATACAACTCCTCTTCGATGATGGTGTCCGAGCCTTCAAGAAATCCTTGTAGCCCCGATTCTACGATCGGTGAGAAAATGGTTTCTTGAAACCGAGATCTCATCATTTCATGAAAATCGACAATGATTGTGTTTCTTAACTCAGCATTCATTTTGGACGAAGATAAGATTAGAGAACGAATGAGGTGTTTGAAATTTCGAACTTAGAGAGAGAGAGGAATATCTGAAGTGTGTTTTGATGAAGAAGGATGTGGCCCCTTTTTATAGTGTGGGAAGTTGGTTGCATTTAATGAGATTATTTGAAAAATCAAACCGTTTATGTCTAGTCATAAAGGCTTTATCAGTTTTCAAGGGGATAAGGGCTTGTCTGGTCTAATCGGATCAAGCATGCTTCTTGGAAAGCGAATATTTCAGTTTTCAAGACTGATTTGATGTGGTTTGATACGGCGCATTTAATGTTGGTTATTTCTTTATGATTTATTTGGTTTCAATCGAAAAGGAAAGGAAATATTTTCATTAATAAACGTACCAAACCGGTAGTACAACAAAATTACCGGTCTGGTGAATAGGAAAAGAGATGAAGAAGGTTCAAACATTAGATGAACCGGCAGCTTGATTCCTCTTGGCCTTTGCTGCTTCCCACCGGTCGATCAGTTCTTGAATTCTCTCCTTCGTGAGCACGTGCTTCGGATGGAGAGTGACGAAGGGTCCGGAGTGGATATCCAGACTAGCACAGAAACCGCTTAGCTGAGGAGCATAGCCGGTTTTGTTTGAAAGAATCATCTTCTTCAGGTTGCTGAAGATGATCAAGACCAGTTTACCGGTGTCCCAACCGTGACGGCAATCATCATCTCAAAGAGCATCTGGGTGTAGTAGTAGTTTTTCTCTCTACCCAGAACTGACTTTCTCAGAATCTCACACAGAATCTAGTACTTGTGAGATAGTTGGCTCTTAGCACCCCAGGGTTTAACCGGGGTGTTAGTGTTGGAGAACCGATGACACATTTCCTCAATGGTCACCGGGGAGTAAGTAAGGTCGGTTACCCCTTCAATGGGTAAACCGCAGTATTCAGTGAAATCCGTCTCGCTGAATAGGAAGGACTGACCATATACCCGTGCCACGATTATGTCTCGGTGCACTTCTTTTGCAGTTTCAAAGAACTCATCGACTACCAAGTAGTCGATGATGAATTTGTTCTCCAAAAATCCTCTTAGTCCGCTCCTTTCAACGGCTAAGAACATGTCTTTGACTTCATGGTCTTCGTATTGGTAGATAGAATTGAAGTCAGCCAACAGGATTTTCTTGGCAAGTGGGTCGGAGTTCATGATCTTAAGATAGTTTTAGCTCAAGAAAGTTTTTGTGAATAGTGAATTTTATGAAGTGTTGTGAGGATTAAAGGGTGGTTTATATAGCCAGGGGTTCGGCTAGATCAATAGGTTAAGCATGCTTAGTGATGTCATCGATTAGTTAATAGGCTTTAACTTGTTGAAGTGTATAATGTTTATGTCCAATGCAAAGTTAATCATTACTAAGATATTCATGATGACAATAAATCTATTGACAAGATGTTAGTCTCCCTCTCTTTATGATGGACACATGTCGTCATCTCGATTGAGGTAAACTATTTTATTTATTACAGGCTTCATTTTTCAAGATATGCATGAAAACACGGTTAGTTATCCCAGGTTAACCGAAAGAATTCAATTTATCTAAACCATGATGCATTTATATTAATCGGTTTTCCGTGACCGGTTTTAGGTGGATATTTTATTCTGGTGTGAAGAAATGTTGAATCGCATCAACATTTGTTCAGCTTTAGATTAAGTTTATCCACTTTTGCCAGGTCATTTCAACCGCGTAGTAAGTATACATGTGGTTTGACATTATGAAGTAATCAGGCATAACCGGAGACTTCCTCCTGGTTAGCATCCTTGAATATTTAATGGCCTATTTGAATATGGTTTGAGAAGCGAGAGCTTCTCCCTGAACACATATCGCGGTTTTTCATGATGATGTATGTAAGCAGTATGCATGTATGATCATGGTATAAGTTTTTTAATATCAGTAATTCCTAAAATGTTTCTGAAATGAGAAAACTTAGCTTCCTGTAGCGGTTTAGTAAAGATGTCAGTTACTTGTTGCTCAGTTGAGACATATTCCAGCCGGATGTGCTTCTCTTGAACATGCTCCCGGATGAAATGATGTCTTATATTAATGTGTTTCGTTCTTGAGTGCAGCACCGGATTGTATGTGATCGCTATCGCACTGGTGTTGTCACAAAATATTGGTGATTCTTCAGCTATTACACCAAAATCCCTTAGTTGCTGTTGGATCTAGAGGAGTTGTGCACAACAGCTTCCGGCTGCTAGGTACTCTGCCTCTGCGGTTGACGTTGCAACTGAGGTTTGTTTCTTGCTGCTCCATATAACGAGCCGGTCACCCAGGAATTGGCAAGTTTCACTTGTACTCTTTCTATCGATTTTGCATCCTGCGTAATCCGCGTCTGAGTAACTTATGAGATTGAAGCTTGAGTCTTTTGGGTACCAGAGTCCCACATCTTGAGTTCCCTTCAGATATTTCAATATTCTTTTAGCCGCGGTGTAATGTGATTGCTTTGGGTTGGCTTGAAATCTCCCGCATACTCCAACAGCAAATAAGATGTTTGGTCGGCTGGCTGTTAAGTAGAGCAAGGATCCAATCATTCCCCGATATGCTGTGATGTCAACGGCTTGACCATGCTCATCTTTGTCTAATTTTACGGAAGAGCTCATTGGTGTAGCCGCCTCAGCGCATGTATCCATTCCAAATTTCTTTATCAGTTCGGCTGTGTACTTTGGCTGGCTTATGAACGTTCCGGTCTCGATCTGCTTAACCTGAAGTCCTTGGAAGAAACTCAGTTCTCCCATCATACTCATTTGAAATTTGTTAGTCATCATTTTCGAGAATTTATCACATAGCTTTAGATCGGTTGATCCAAAAATAATATCATCAACATATATTTGAACAAGTAATATGTGTTCCTTTTTCTCAAATTTGAAAAGTGTTTTATCGACTGAGCCTATTGTAAACTTGTGATTAAATAAGAATTGTGTTAACGTGTCATACCAGGCTCTTGGAGCCTACTTTAAACCGTAAAGGGCTTTGTTTAACCGGTAAACATGATTTTCGTATTCTGAGTTTTTGAAACCTGGAGGTTGATTAACATACACCACTTCATTTACCTTACCGTTTAGAAAAGCGCTTTTAACATCCATTTGAAAAACTTTGAAATTTTTGAAAGCTGCATATGCTAAAAATATTCTTATTGCCTCAAGTCTAGCTACAGGGGCAAATGATTCTTCAAAATCAACGCATTCTTCCTGTTTGTATCCTTGAGCCACTAACCGGGCCTTGTTCCTCGTAACTAAATCGTCTTCATTGAGTTTATTTCTGAATACTCATCGTGTTCCTATAACCGGTTTGTTTTTCGGTCTAGGGACTAGGTACCAGACTTTATTTCTCTCAAACTCGTTTAGTTCCTCTTGCATTGTTAGAATCTAGTCGGGATCTGACAATGCTTCATCCACCTTTTTCGGCTCAATTTGTGATATGAAAGCGGAGTTTTCATAGTGTTCCAAATTCTATTGCCTAGTTCGGACAGGTGAGGATATGTTACCTTTTACTAGTTCAAGAGGATGATTTTTGTTCCTTTTGAGGTTTATCCGAGACGTGTCTTCCAAGCTTTCGGTTGGCTGATCAAGGTTAGACTGATCGGTAGGCTGAACAGAGTCAGACCGACCGATTTCTTCAGTTGAAACTGAAGAGTCAACTTTCTGCGGTAAAGTAGTTTGAGCAGGCTGAGTTTCAGCATCAACCGCTTGATCATTGACAAATCGTCTGAAAACCAGGACCTCATCTTCATCATCAGAATAGATATTGAAATTTTCCATTCTATTGTGAAGGTCGAAGGGTAATGCAGTGTTTCATTCAACCGATTCATCAAAAACAACGTGAGATGTTTCTTCAACTGTTAAAGTCCTAGTATTATATATTCTATATGCCTTACTTACTGCTGAGTATCCCAACATTATTCCTTCATCGGATTTAGCATCAAAAGCGGTCAAATAATTTTTGCCGTTGTTGTGAACAAAACATTTACTGCCAAAAATTCGAAAATACCGTATGTTTGGAATTCGATCATAGTATATCTCAAAAGGAGTTTTGGAAAAACGTTTAGTTACTAAAGACCGGTTTTGAGTGTAACATGCGGTGTTGATAGCCTCGGCCCAAAACTTTTGAGCAATACCCGAATCGGCTATCATTGACCTTGCGGCTTCCTTGAGAGTTCGGTTTCTTCTCTCAGCCATGCCGTTTTGTTGAGGAGTTCTAGCACTAGACAACTCGTGTCTAATACCGGAATCATCAAGAAAAGTAGTTAATCTGCTGTTTGTAAACTCAGTTCCTCTATCACTTCTGATTTTGTTTACCCGAATAGATTTTTCATTTTGTATCCTCAAAATCAGTTTGATCAAGTTTGGTGTTGCTTGATTCTTAGAGGCTAAAAATATTACCCAAGTAAATTTAGAATAATCATCGATAACTACCATGGTATATTGCATGCCTCCTAGACTAGTTACTCTAACCGGACCAAACAGATCCATATGCAGGAGTTCTAGGCATCTGTCGGATTGATGATTTCCTTTACTTTTGAAAGATGACTTTATTTGTTTACCCATTTGACATGCAGCACATACTTTATCTTTTGAAAACTTGACATTTGGAAAAACCGTAAACTAATTCCTTAGAACATATGAAGTTTATTGTTTTGAAATTCAAATGGTTTAGCCGTTTATGCCAGAGCCAGTTTGGATCGTTTCCCGCTATCATGCATACAGGTTTTTCAAATTCAGTTTTCCAATCAACTTTGTAGATGTTTCCCATTCGGTTACCGGTTAATAGAATGTCATTTTGATGATTTTTAACTAAGCATGCATTCTTATGAAACTCAACTTTGTATCCTATATCGCACATTTGACTGATGCTTAACAGGTTAAAATGCAGGTTTTCTACCAATAGTACATTGTTTATAGACAGATTACCATGGACAATCTTACCCTTGCCCACGGTTCTACCTTTTGAGTTGTCACCAAAGGTGATAACTGCTCCGGTTTCATAGGTGATATCTGCTATTAGCTCACTGTTGCCGGTCATGTGTCTTGAGCATCCACTGTCCAGATACCATTCCGAGTTCTTTAGCCGGTTGCTTCTCCTAACCTGTAAAATAAAAATATTTACACATTTTTGGTACCCACATTCAGTTGGGTCCATGGTTGATTAGTCCCTTTGGAATCCAGACTTGAATAAGTCGGATCACCTTCCCGGTATCTGTTCTTATGGTATTCGGCTTAACTTCTTGATCCTTGCTCAAGAATGCCTTATATCGCGGTGATGAATGTTTTTGAGGTCGAGATGTACTTATTTTATTTACTGTCCGGTTGGCTTTCCTTCTCTCAGGATGAAGCAATTTTTCTAATTCAGTTGGGTTTATATATTTTAGTTCCGGTTTTATAACAGTTTCTGGCTCATTGTTGGTTGAAGAGCTCTTGACAAATCTTATGAATGGAAGATTGTCTTTTGTGAGTTTCATCCCGTTAGGTTGATTTGGTTCATTTGATTTGTTTTGTTTATATCCAATACCAAATCTACACTTGGGATGTCTTTTATAATTACACATCTGATCTACGGCTTTACAAGATCTTTCTCACGCAGCCGTAACATACAATGTTCGTTCATCTACTTCAGTTACCGGTTGAACTGTCTCCTCATTTTCTAAGGATAGTTTAACCGGTTCATACACTGTGGTTTCGCATGACTCATCAGCGATACCTCTTGACTCTACGGTTTTATGTTCCACCGGAGTCGGTATGTATGCAGATATGTTTCTGAACTCAGCGACCATTTCGTTGAGTGCAGAAATCAAATCTTCCTTAGTAAATTCATCAGAGGAAAAGTCGAATACCTCTTCGTCGTTTGCCATGAAGCATGTTACTCTCTCCTCATCGTTTTCGTTGTCGGAATACGCCCATTCACTTCCACCATCGGATGCAATGAGTGCCTTTTGTATTTCCTTCCCTTCATCGGCTTGCTGGTTATCGTTTCTCCGGTAATCGTTCCGTTGGTTGTCATTTCTCCGATAATCATTCCCTTGGTATTTGTTACCCTGATACCGGTTGCCTTGGTAGTTGTTGCCTTGATAGTTGCTTTCCGGTTTTTTGTCGTCTCTTCTTGGTTTCCTACATTCTGACCTGAAATGTCCAAAACCATCACAGTTATAACATCTTTTATTTGATTTATCGACATAATTATAATTAAAGTTGTTGTTAGATGGCGGTTGGTTCTTCTTCATGAATCTCCAAAATTTCTGAGCTAGCATCGCCATCACATCTTCACTGATCTGGTCAGCGTTTTTGACTGGAGCCGGAACGGTTGATACTTGGACCGCTGGTTCCACTGATGTAACCAAAACTCTAGTTTCGGTTGACGTGGATGCTTCATCTTCGATCCGAGACTTAATCTCGAACTCGTAGGCTTTTAGATCCTCGAACACGTCATGCAATTTCATCTGCCCGAGGTTGCTTGATTCCCTCATCACCATGGTTTTGATATCCCATGTGCTCGGCAGTGATCTTAAGGATTTAATGATTACTTCTCGGTTGTCGTATCTTTTTCTGAGTGTCTGAAGCTCGTTGACCACGCTGGTAAACTGGTTGCTGAATTCTTTCATGTTTTCCCCCGATTTCATCCTGATGTTCTCATATTTTTGATTAGCCACCAAGATTTTGTTCTCTTTTGTTCTTTCGTTTCCTTCATGGATCTGAATGATCGTCTCCCAGGCTTCCTTTGCACTATCACAATCTGATATCTTGTTCAAGGTGTTATCGTCTATAGCCTTGTAGATGTGTCTCATGCAATGGTTGTCCAGGTTACTCCGTCTTCGATCATCAATTGTCCATGCATCTATCTCCTTGTTGATCTTGATTGGTCCTTCCTTCAGAACTCTGCTCATCTCATCATCCAGCGTAATCAGATGTAGATACATCTGTTTCTTCCAGCTGCTAAACGCTTCACTGTTTAGCATTGGTGGCTTGTCGCTGTGGGTCATGCTTCCCATCTTTTTCGGTTGCTTGAGTGCTAAGATCCTCGCTCTGATACCACTTGTTAGGATCGGGGACGCCATTGGAGGACCGGGGTGTTTCCGGTTTCTAGAAGGGTAGCCGCTTACAACACACAACACAATTTGGTGATAGTCCGGTTAGAGACTATAACCTTTCTCAGCACTACGCAAACTGTCACAGACTCTTGAACCGGGTTCAAGGGCGGAAATGTCTGTTTCAGTTTGAAGCAACGCACGCGACTTGGATGAGGTTTATGAGAAATCGGTTTGAGGAATATAAGGATAAACCGGTTTTGATTAAGGAGTAGGATTATGTTTTGGTTAATGTATTTCGGTTTTAGAGTCAAATAAGAAAGAAGTAAGTAAAGGACACGAGACAAGATTTTTTATGGATGTTCGGAGCAAACCCTCCTACGTCACCCCTTCTTCTCAGATTATGAGAAGGATCTCCACTAACTTTCAAAGTTACAACAATTACACTGCCGGTCGAGCCTAACTCGCTACTCGCCGGTTACACCAACTCTCTCCTGATGTAATACAGATAACACAACACAATAACGCTTTCGGTAAATGAAACAACAGTTTTAGATCGCGCGTGAGATTTCTTTCTCTCTCTTAACTATTTTGAACCGTCATTAATGAGGTCGATTCGTCTTCCTTTTATAGTGAAAAAGATCCCAACGGTCACTTTCTTCTCTCACCGTGGGATTGGTCAGTTCAGGGTCACGCCGGTTCAGAGAGGTTGCTTGCACGTTTCAACTTCCTGACACTTGGCAAGCATGCATAAACCTCTCAGGTATGGATGACGTAGCCGGCTTGCAGATTTGGACACGTGTCAGGCATGCACCTTCCGGCTGTCTGAGTACGGATCTTCGATCAAGTTTCATTTCTTTATCGCATGCTTCTGATCCGGATCTTATCATCTTTTATTTTCCTAAGACACGTCTATTTCGTCACATTACGTCATCTTTGTAGTTCTTAGTTCCCGGTTGACTCTATCGTAGTGTGATCCGGCTGGAATTTAAACTTTTCTTTGCTAGCCGTTCTGTTGTGAATATTGAAGTACGTTGAGACCGGTTTCTCTTGATCATGGATTGATCATCTGGAGCCGGATTGCTTTTATATGTTCCTCAGCCGGTTTATACGAGTCGATCTGTTCCTGCACATAAGAGTTAATAGTAGTTTAGTTTTCTGGCCGGTTCCGAAAATTAACTTACTTAATTTTTTTTATCAATTTCTCCTTTTTTGATTATTTAGAATAAATATTCAAAAATCGTAATGTATGGCCGGTTTGAAAATTAACTTACTTCATTTTTTCTATCAATATATTACCATTTCTTTATAATTTAAATTTTCAATATATTACCATTTCTATATAATTTTATCATTTCAAAAGAATTTGGTATAATCAAGCCCAAATTCATTATACGCATAATTGTAGTGATCATTTTATACCTACATCAAATTGAATATAATATATATATATTCTTGTAAAATTTATTTATAATATCATAAATTTGATTTAGATCTAATATCTAAAAAAACAAATTTAATTGTATTTAATAAAAGGTATTGCAATTACATTGTTCAATAATATATATCAAAACAAAATACTTTTACAACTTTATTGGTCAACTTTATTTGTTTTTTCTTATTTTAGATAAAGATTAGTATGAATCATGATAAATCATAAACTCCAAAAATTAGCTATGTCTAAAAAGAGTAAGAATAACTTTAAAATTAAAATTCCATGTAACCCTAAACATGGAGTGTAATATCAATTTAAAAAAAAAATAATTACATATGCAAAAGCATTCTAGATCTCCATTCCCTCTAATTTAGTCTAACTTGAAGACTATACTTATGTTTATTCATGTTATCTAATTTTTGTAAGTAAATTTAGTTTTTAACCATTGCTAGTCTATACAAATGTTGAATTCTCAAAAAAATATATTTTATTTTATGATAGAAATTTTAGTTTTGTCTAACATTTATGTACTCATACTAAATAATTTTTTATTGTTTAAATAAATATATTTTTTTGGTATCTACGATATAATACGATACCGTACAAAAATTAAGGTATACTAAAATCAAGTTATGGTAGAATTATGAATTTTCTTATACCAAAACTTTCGATACAATATAAGATATAAGTAAAAAATTACAACTTATTTCTTAGTTAAATTTGTTCGGGTTGTAAATGAACATCCTTCTTAAAGTTGAATTTGATCATGTTGTAAATGAACATCCTCCTTCAAAGATATTTTAGACGAGATCACCTAACAAAAATGAAATTGCACAATTGAGAACAAATGATTGAATACTCAATAACATAGTATATTTGTATAGTTTATGTAAAACTAAGGTGTTTAATTACTAAAAACATTATTACTAAATGGTAATTGAAATTGTGTAATTGATAATTCATAATAAAACATTTGCTTACCTTCATAAGTTTGTACATTTAGGAAGCACTAGCAAGTTATGTAATATTGTTAATTCTTTAAGAAATTTAGTTATTCTTCGTTACAAAATGTCAATCTCTTGATTAAAAACATCATTTAACCTAACATGGAATGCCAGAGAATTCTCTTTCCCAGTCTTGTACGCCAATCAAAAAAATTACAAACTTAAAGATTTTTATAGATTTTTTAACAAATAAAATGATTTTATTGTTGCGGATTAATTAAACAATTAATAAACTGAAAATATTTTTTTAATTTATCAACTTATTATTATTTTTCACAATTATAAAATTAGTCATTTTTTATTTATCAATATCTAAATAATTTAAAACAATATCACAAACATCAACAATTTTCCTTTTGTCTAATCTTTATAATAGAAATTTAGGGAATTATCTAACCTAAATTTGTGATTTCAAATGATAAAATTAAAAATATTTACTCTGTTTCTCAGTATTTGTTTGTGGGTTAACTTTAGAAATAATTGAAATATATGTAATTAGTTACTATTTGATTTTTTTTATAAATTTCAGTCTTTTCACTGACCAATTACAATTCACCCGATTTGTTTTCTTTAAGCGGTTATTTTTTCAAGTTTGGTCGGTGATGAGACATATGATTATTTATATCCTGCATCTAGACTCCTCCTCGAAACACAATTAAATATATAAACCAAAATTCTTTTTTATTTTCATATTTTATAAAACTTTTAAGTTTATATTTTTATAATAATTAAAAATTTTAATATTTTACTTGAATCTCATTTTTTATATCATAAATTTAATTTTTAATTACTAACCATCAAAAACACATTTCAACCAATTTAATTGTTATTCCATCCAATAATTATAATTACATTCATGAATCATATACATTAAAACAAAACTAATTTTACATCGTTATTGGTTATTTTTTTAAAACATGAAAATATTTAATTCAAGCAAAACTCATATTTCCTCATTTCATATTAAGGATAGTAAGAACCCTGATGAATCCTAAGCTCATGGTATAAATTATAGACATGTCCATTTTTTCTAAATAAATTAGTAGTAGGTATAAAATATATTTATTTTGTCTAACAAATAATTTTATCACGATTAGTCAAAATTAAAAGTTAATTATATATTAGTTATTAATTTTTTAAAATTTATTATTATAATTTAAAATTAATTATTTATTAAACATTTAAAATTAATTATGTTTTAAACATTTCAAATTTATTATTTGTAATAAAAGTAATTATTATTTTTTCAAATGATGTATTATGAATATAAATATATCTATGTCAATAAATATATATATATATATATATATATATAAATATGTTATTGATAATATATAATTATTGTTTATTGTTTATTTTAATATTTTTACAAAAGTATAAAAAATAAATTAATACTTCATTAATTAATTATCTTCTTAAAACTGATTATATTGATTTCAATTTAATTATTTTTCTTTATGTGATTAAAAGTACTTACTTAAAACACTTCATATTTTTTTTCAACTAATATTAAATAATATGACAAAATAAAATTTCTAATAGTACATAAAAATTATATACAAAAAATATAACTACAAATTTAATTGAGATGGTGTGAATATATATATATATATGTGACAAAAACAATTTATTGTCTATTCAGTATTTCTTTTAAATAATTATAGTATTGTATTAGTTGTTTAATTCATAATAATATAAATTTTAATAAATGATATATATTATGTTTTCTCAATTTATTTCTTCTAAAATAAATATTTTTTTTAAATTAGTGCCTATTTTAATATATTTTTAATTAATTTTTAAATCAATAATAAATAAATGTAAAAATAAAGAATAAATATTGACCTAAATTAATAATACAGAATATGATTTTTAAATTTTTTTGTCACATTTAAATATATATCAAAATCAACAAATTGCATCAGGTCAAAACGAGTAATAAAACATAAATTTACCATAAAAAACTCTTTAGATAATATAAAAAATGAGACTTACAGACAACTTAAGATATTCATTATATCAATAATAATTGACAAATAATTCGCATGTAATAGAGGTTTACCATAAACAAAATACATCAATTTCATAAACATCAAAATCATAAAAAAAAATAATACATAAAAATAGAACAATTTCACTAATAGTAAAAATACTCCATGATTTATAAATAAAGAAGAAAAGTCATTTGTTATTTTTATTTCACGAATTAATTTTTTTTCACCCAAAATTGATAAAAGTGCTATATTTTTATTTAAAAAGATAAAATTTTATTCCTAATTGATTATGTGTGCTTTCATCTCCCTTGAAAAAAAACATACATTCTTTAATTATATATTATATTTATTATTAGTTCAAGTACACTCGTCAAAAATCCAACACTATATTCATTGTTATGGTTTGTTGGTGTGTTATTTTGCTACATGAAATGTATTAAAAGTCGTGGTGGTTCGAAGTTATGATTTTTAGGATTTATTAATTCATAAATATGGTGGAAAGGTAGCTTCTTAATTGTTATTTTAGTATAGTGTCATTTAATTTCAACTCCCATTTGTGAAATTTGTTAGTGTTGGCACATGTGAGAATTTTAATTTATTTTGGAGAAATATAAACATCAAGAATTGTTTCTATAGCTTATTTTATCTTTAGTTAGTATACTTTTGTATACATCTAAAATCATCCATGTCAATAAATCGACTCGTATCGAAATTAGCCTCATACCTTACTCTCGAATAATAAGAAGAACGGGAAACCAAAATGGTAGGTTATGCTTGAATTTACTTCAAAAATGTCGAATAAATCGACTTCCCCTAAAACTTGCTCAGATTAAGCTCTTCTCTAAGATAGTAGACCTAGAAAAACTTAACTATGTAAGAGTTTCCACCTAATTTACTTTTTGAAGAATTAAGAAAGGAAAAAGTCTTTTAAAAAAACATTTTAAATTTGTTTTTGAGATACGCGTATGAAATAGTCTAAGCACTGTCACTCACACAATCGTCATTATCTATTTTTAAACAATCAAGTAGGTGTAAATGTTCAATTCTATGGGGTAAACATGATGGAGTCAGTTATAATGACCTTGGTACTATGAAAATTTTGCAAGACGCGCTCGTTTAGGATATCAATTATTAAATATAAGGCTAGAAAAATTATATAATGTCATATACGTCAATTGAGAGGACAAAATGAGTAAAATCTGAAATTATTCCAAAGTTTGATATTAAAATGGTCAAATATAATATAAAAAACGTTGGAGTTTTTTTCGTTATTCTTTTGTGTCATAATAATCAACTTATGTGCTCAAAATTATTGTATGAATAGAGAAAATATTTTAAATGAATCTTAAAATTGAAATAATTTCAAATATTGTTTAGAAAAATATTTTGAACCATTTTCTATTTTTTCTAGATTTTAGAAAATCGTTTGAGGTGTTTAAAATATAAAATTTAATAAATAATTAAAATATCCAAAAGAATCGGACTTAAATTAATTTGGGTTTAGGTATGGTTCAAAAGAGAGGTTCGACCGACTTTTCAGGAGACTTGGTGGGAAGGCTTTGTTCCAAGGACAGTGAATAGACGGGGTGAGGGTTTGAACTCCCCGAACTCACATTTTTTTATCTATAACAATTTTTTTTATGATTTTATAATAGACACAATTAAATATATAATATCACCATGGTTTTTCCATATAAGTGTTTTAAATTTATTTCTTTATAATAATTAATTTTTTTATATAATTTTATTATTTCAAGAGTACTTGGTATATTCGTGTCCAAATTCATGAAACACATAATTATAGTGATCATTATATACTTACATAAAATTATATATATATATATATTTTTTATTGTATGATTTATTTGTAATATCATAAATTTAATTTAGATCTAATATTTAAATAGAAAAAATAAATTTTATTTTATTTCATAAAAATTATAACAATTACATTGTTCAATCCTATACATAAAAACAAAAATACTTTTACAATTTTATTGGTTAGCTTTGCAAGACTTAAAAGAGATCTAAAAATCAAAGGAAATATGGTTTTACTCATTTCAGATAAGGATGAGTAAGAACAATGATAAATCCAAGCTCCAAAAATTAGCCACATCTAAAAACACAAACTTGAGAATAAAAGGAGATACAAAATATGCCATATAAATTACACTTTTTAGCCACATCTACATATGGGGCATGAAGAAGGAGGTGGTGTTGTATACCTATATAGTGGTGGGAACAGTGATAGATGCGACACAACACCAAACCCCTTAGTTTCTATATAGACTATCACCGACATTAACATTGTAAGTAGTTTAATTTAAATGATATTTTAATATTTACATGACTTTGATATCAAATTATTAATGTAAAATTTTGATAAATCGGAAATTGCTAGGCATAATAAGAGAAAAAGACGACCAAAGAGAGAAAAAAATAATTAGAGCAAAATCGATGTGAGGGTTTTGAGGCTTGTGTCTTTTTATAATAAATATATTAGATGTAGGTATAAAATATATTTATTTTGTCCAATTTTATAAATTATTTATTAATTATTCAATATGAAAAAAATTAATTATTTATTAGTTACTTATTTTTTAATGTTTGTTATAGTAACTTTAATAATTATTATTCTTACTACTAGTACACAAAAGTTATATATACAAAATATTAAATATATATAAAATTTTCAATTATTTATATATATAATATATGCCTAAACAAATTATCACCTATTTAAACTTATAATATTATTCTATTAGTTGTTTAATTCTTCTTAATAATTTCTTTTTTAAATAATTAAGTATTTAAATGAACTATAACTTTTTGAATATTTAAATCAATAATTACTAAAAGTAAATAATCTAAATTAATAATACATAATATGATTTCAAAATTTGGTGTCATATTTATATTTTCTCAAAATCAACCAAATAATCAAAAGTCAAAGCCAATAATAAGACACAATTTTTAGTGTGAAAACAAACCTATAGACCAGTTAAATAAAATGAGTAATAATAAAGATAATGAATAAGTCAAATTAATAAAATATATAAATATATATTTTTAAAATGAGTATTAATAAGGAGAATGAATTAATCAAATTAATAAACTATATAAATATATATTTTAAAAATATATATTAAATTATCAATATATATATATATATATATATATAATAAAAATTATATATATATATATATATTAGTAAACTATTATTTTTCATTTTAAAATTTCTCTATCTTACCTCTCTTTAAAAGTCTCTTCTACATTTTTTTCATCTTCTTATAAGATTTATTAAAAAATTCAATTCAACTAGTACATTATATTTGAACTTAATATATCATTTTATTTTTTATTTTTATGTAGGGTGAATATTAGTAATTTGAGTTCTATTTATTTATTTATTAGTATGTAGTAGTAATTAATAAATTATCTCATAATAATTCAATTTCAAATAAAGTAAATATTTATAATAATTTTATAATAAAAATTTAAAGATAGTGAAATTATTAAATAATTTTTATAAATAATAAATTATTGAAGAGATAGATATTATTAAATTCTTTTGGTGATGTGCAAAATTTAAAACTAAAGAGAGAAATTTATACGCGCCCTATTTGTAATGTGACATGTGCATTGACATATCATTCGTCACCCCATTTTCTACAAATTTTCCGCACCCCTATCATTAATCTCCCATTTAAAATATATTTAAAAATTTATCTTGTATTATTGAAAACTTTAAAATAAGACAAAACATTTTTATGAAATTTAATAAATTTTATTCTGTGTAGAATAAATTTTCTTTTTTTGTTAATCTTATTTTCTTAAATCAAGATTATACCAAAAATATATAATTTCTTTTTGTTCAATATTTTATTTTCTTACATCACCAACTCAAGATAACTCAACAAATCTCCATCTTGACTTGAATTTTGTCAAATTCCCCAAATGTATTAATCAATGTATGTCTCGTCTCTGATCTAGAGTTGCCCTAAGATAACTTAACATATGTATTTGTCAATGTCGGATGGCCTAGATGCATTCGTCGATTTCGGATGGCCCAAATGAATTTGTCGATGTTAGATGGCCCAGATGCACTCGCGAATTTCGGATGACCCAAATGTACTCGTCAATGTTAGATGGCCCAGATGCACTCGTCGATGATAGATGAGCCAATTGCACTCGACAATGACGGATGACCCATATGCACTCATCGATATCGAATAGCCCAAATGCACTTATCAATGTCAAATGGCTTAGATACATACGTCAATGTTGCATGGCCCAAACCCATTAGTCAATGTCGGATGGCCAAAATTCATTCGTCAATGTTAGAGATGACCCAATTTCATTAGTCAATGTTAAAGATGGCCCAAATGTATTAGTCAATCCTAGATTCCCAGATACATTAGTCAATACCAAGATGAACTATATGCATTACTCAATACTAGAGATGACTTAGTTGCATTAGTCAATGTTAGATTGCCTATATACATCAGTCAATGAAAATGCATTACTCAATGTCATATATGGCCAAAATGCATTAGTTAATACCGGATGACCCATATGAATTCGTCAATGTCGGATGGCCTAAATTCATTGGATAATATCAAATATGGACCGAATGTATTAGTCAATGCTAGAGATGGCTTAGATATATTAGTCAATGTTAGATGACACATATGCATTAGTCAATACAAGATAATCCATATGCATTACACAATGTTAGAGATGACCCGATTGCATTAGTCAATGTTATATAGCCTAAATGTATTCATCAATATCGGATGACCCATAAGTTTTATCGTATATCTTCTATATCTAGAGTTTTCACCAAGACAACTTTAAAACTTCTTTATTAACCCAAATATTCAAGTATATTTAATAAATCTCAATTTTTACTTGCATACTTTATGATGTCCCATTTGTAATAGAGTTTTTTTGAGACCTTGATAATGACATTATCTACAAGACATAACATAACTTTGAAATATTCATTCTCCTTCAGAATGACCATCTCAATGGTTGTTTTTGTTCCTATCGATAACTTTAGTAAATTCATAACCCCTGTTATTTCAATTAATCGATCCAGTTTAAACAGTTAGAAGATCGTTATGATTTATGAAATAAATAAATATATTATATAAATTAATAACAAAGTAGTTATTGTGATTTATATGAACAAATATGATTATGAATAAGGTCCTGTAACACAATTTATAAATCATACATATAATATATATCGATAATGTCATTAATAAAGTTTACTAGTATAATTTGTAAAAGAACATTTATAAATAAGGTTATATTATATTTATATAAATAATCTTATAATTATAAGATTCACTAAATTAAAAAAATGTGATATTTAAAACATAACTGAATTGTACTCAAATTTTTTATAACTAAAACTCACACTAAGGGTCAATCAACCATTAAAATTAAATTTGTCTACTACTATTAATAATAGTGAATATTTTTTTGATAGTTTACAAATAAGTCATTACAACATTCATAGTGTTCTATCATTTTTTATATATTTAATATGTGTTGTAACTTATATTTATAATACATTACTTATTAATGTTGTTTTAAGGTTCAATTTTCGTTCTAGTCTTATTTAAACAATTGGTCGATTTGAGTGTTTCCAATGACATTGAATTGACCATCATAAAATTGTGATCGGATTGATAAAAAGAAAAATATAATGAATACGATATGATAACTTGATTTTATATTCAATTTATTTTTTAACGCTTTAGATTCATTTTGAACGGTTTAGTTGATTTGAGAACTTTAGATATGCTAAAATTCTATTAGGTCTAAGACTAAGATAACATACCTATTTGGTGCTTCTAGTTTAATGATAATTACATTTCAAACAATTTTTAATCTTATTATTATTAATTTTTTATCGTCATTTTAAATTATCAATATGTTTATTGTTTATTCTTTCATAATTTATTTAGATTATATTGATTTTTTAATTAGATTAAACATTTTCATGTTGATAGATGTTCATTCTAATGAAAGATTGAATATAAAATGGGATATCTAAAATAATGAGATTGCACAATTAAGATTCAAATAATTTAATACTCATGAAGAGAATATATTTATAACTACCATCTTAGATGGTTTTTGTTTGACGATAATTACATTATAGAATATCTTGTCAATGTGTTAAAATTTCTTTGTTAAAAATGATCTTACACCATTAAGCACACAAAGATTCAATATTATAGTTTGTATCATGTTAAGGGTTTTTTTCTTTCTAAAAACAAATATAGTAAATGATGTTTGAGAATGAGAATATTAACAATAAGTTCATCATAAAAAAAATTATTTCTTTCAACAAGATTATACATATGGTTAACAATTGATGCATTATGTAATTTACTTTCAAGAATTTAATTAATATTTTCCGAATATATTAATTCAAGTATACACCCCAACACTAATAAAAAAAATAATTTTTACCTTACATTTAGTGATAAATTGATAATACCTTCAATATTTAATATTATTAGTTATTTTTTAAATTTTGTTATTCTTCGTTACATAGATGTAAATCTCAATATTTGATTACAAATTATTATTCTGGTCATATTTTAATTTGGATGTGTAGATACATAAGTAGATATTGTCAACTAAAGATTAACATTTGATCAAGTCTCATCCATTTGTGCTTGAGACTTTTCTTCCCTGTTCTTGTACGGCTTCACCAATTCGTGCAGAAGATACAACACAAATTTTAAAACTTAATGATTTTTTTCGAATTTATCATCGATTTTTTTTTTCTACTTTCAGGTCAATAAAAAACTAGTAAGTTTAAAGTGTTTTTTTTATAATTTATCAACTCCTTTTCCTTTTTCACAAAAAAGTCATTTTAATATATTAATATCCCTATAATTTAGAACAATATCACAAATATCAACCATTTTCTTTTTGTCTCATTAAAATTATTTGAATGGCTAAACCTAAAAACCAAAGTATATATCCTAAATGTGTGATTTCAAATGATAAAATATTTTTATTTCATTTTTCTCATTATTTGTTAATGGATTAAGTTTAGCAAGGCTTAAAATTATACATAATTAGTTACCCTTTTTACATTTTTTCACAAATTTTAGAATTTAATTGATACAATTATCAATTATAAATAATTTAATATTTGATTTTCAATCAAAATTTGCTTGTTTAACAATTTTTCTCTCATTGGATAATAAAAACAATTAATATATATTATCACTATTTTTTCCATTTATTATAATAGTTTTAAATTTCTTTCTTTATAATAATTTAAATTTTCAATATATTACAATTCTTATATAATTTTATAATTTCAAGATAATTTGGTATATTTGTTCCTAAATTAATGAAATACATAATTGTAGTAATCATTTTAAACCTACATTAAATTGAGTATATAATATATAAGTATTTTCTTATAAAATTTATTTGTAATATCATAAATTTGATTTAGATCTAATATCTAAATAGAAAAAACATATTTAATTAAATTTATTTTATTTCATAAAAGGTATTACAATGACATTATTCAATCTTATACATCAAAATAAAATTACCTGTTACAACTTTATTGGTTAGTTTTGCAATATTTAAAATAGATATGATTCAAGGAAAATTTGGTTTACCTAGTTTCATATAAGGATTGAGTAAGAACCATGATAAATCTTAAGCTTAAAAAATTAACCACATATAAAAATACAAACTTTATAATAAAAAGAAATAAAAAATATCATATAAATTACACTTTTTAGAATTACAAGCATTCATAGAGAATAATAGTTTGGGTAATGCTAAAGGAGGCGTTGTGCTGTACAACAGTGGGGTAAGATACGGTGATAAAGGCGGCACATCACTAAAACTCTTAATTTCTTTTTTTTGGGTAATTAAAATAGAACTAAAATGACACACACAACCATGGTACCCCACTTAAATTCAAAAGTGCTTCTAGATAGAATCGAAAAAAAAATCATATATTCTAGCATAGCGGCAATAAGAGGTTGATACTAACCCTAAGTTCTTGTGTTCGAGCCCGTCAGACAGTAAGTTCTACGCCTTGTTAAATGGTTAAATATATTTGTGGGCTACATACTTAATCTGTTTTCGCATTCAAACCCCTTAATTTTTATATAGATCATCACTATCATTAATTTCTTTAGTAATTTGGTTTAAATGATATTTGAATCTTAACCTGACTCCTTATTCAATTGAATAAGGTAAAATTTTGAGAAATCGGAATTGATTGAAAAGATAACGAAAGAGAAAAAAAATAATTAGAGGAAAATAAATTGTAGGGTTTTTTGGTCCAAGTCCTTTTATAAATATTTTCTTAGTAGGTATAAAATATTGTTTTTGGCTAAGAACACTATAAACAATTGTTTATTAATTATTCAATATTAACCTCAATATTATAATGAACTTAAATTAATTAGTTAATACTCTATATCTTTTTTAAATTTAAAATCAATAATTTATCACAAAATTACTCTAAAATTATTTTGTAATAAAAATTAATTTTTTTACACTGTATATGCATATATATATTATAGCTAATTTTCTTTTTAATTGTTTTTTACAAAAATATAAAATATGACACTAATTACATATATTCTTTAAATTATTTCAATTTAATTATTTTTTGTATTAATGATTAAAATTACATACATAAAAATACTTAATATTGTTTTCAATTAATATTATATAATATTTTAAATTAATACTTAAAAAAATATTTTATCTTACAAAAATTTATTATTATTCCTCCTACTAATACTTATATATACAAAAATATTAAAGATTATGTGAATATATAAATTTATTATATATAAATTATCTTACAAAAAAGTAAGTTTGAAAACTTTAGATAGGATAAAATGCTATTAGGTCTGAGACTAAGATAACTTACCTATTTTAAATAGTATTGGTTTAATAATGATTATATTTCAAACAATTTATAATCTTATTGATAATAATTTTTCTTTATTATTTTTAATTATCAATATGTTTATTCTTTCATAATTTATTTAGTTTATATTGATTTATTTTAATTAGATTAAACATCTACATGTTGATATTTCATTCTAATGAAAGAGTGGATATCAGTTGGGATCATCTAAAAGAATGAGATTGCACAATTAAGCATTAAAGAATTCAATACTCAAGAAGAGAATATCTTTATAGCTACCATATATAGTTGTTGTTTGATGATAATTATATTTTCAAATATTTTACCAGTATTAATATTATTAAATTTTCTTAAAATTTTGACTATTTTAGAAAATTAAAATACAATATAAATTAAACATTTTATAAGATTACAAATAAACAAAGAAAATAATAATTAGGGAATGAAGAAGAAGGCGGTGCTGGTTTACAGCGATGGGGCACGATAATAGAGGCGATACACACCAAAATCTATAGTTTTAATATAGACCATCACCTACATTAATATCTGTTAGTTTTGTTTAAATAACATTTGAATCTTAACATAACTCTATCTCAACTTGTTCATATGTATAAAATATGAACAAGTTGAGATAGAATTATGTTATAAGAGAAGAAGAGGATAAAAGAGAGAAAAGAATAATTATAACAAAATCTATGTGAGGGTTCTTTTCGGCCTTTGTACATTTGTAAATATATCATTAATATGTATAAATTATGTTGTTTCATCCAACATCAATTTTATTAATTATTTATTAATTTTTCAATATTAACCTCAAAATTATAAATAATTAGATTAATTAGTTTATCACGGTTACTTAAAAAGTTAATTATTTATTAGTTACTTTTTTTTTAAATTTATTATTTTAATTTTATTTTAAATAATTTTTAAACGATCAAAATTTATTATTAAAACATACTTCTAAAATTAATTTGTAATAAAAGTAATTATTATTTTTTAATGATATAATATATATATATATATATATATATAAATTAATATATATATATATAAAGTAAAGGTGTTGTGCGAAGGTGCTATATAAGTTATTATTTTTTTTCACAAAAACAAAAGTAATTTTAATTTATAAATATCACTATATTTATTTTAATTTATCAATATCACTATAATTTAGAACAATATCACAAACATTAACAATTTTCTTTTTGACTTATTAGAATGATTTAAAAGGCTAAACTTAAGAAACAAAGTATATAACCTAAATGTGTGATTTCAAATAATAAAATATTTTTACTTTATTTTTCACATTATTTGTTAACAGGTTAACTTTAAATATGCTTAAAATATACCTAGTTAATTACACTCTTTAAATTTTGTCACAAATTTCAGAAACTTGTATAAAAAACAATTTGATATGTGATTTTGAATCCAAATTTTTGTGTTTACCAATTTTTTTATGATTTGATAATTGACACAATTAAATGTATATAACAATACCATTTGTTTTCATATTTTATTAGAGTTTTAAATGTATTTCTTTATAATAATTTAAAATTTTAATATATTACAATTTTTATATAATTTCTAGATAATTAGGTATAATTGTGCCCAAATTCTTGAAACACATAATTGTAGTGATCATTTTATACCTACATCAAATTGAATATATAATACAAATTTATTTTCTTGTAAAATTTATTTGTAATATCATAAATTTAATTTAGATCTAAAATTTAAACATGAAAAACAAATTTAAAAAAAAAATAATTTTATTTCATAAAAGGTATTACAATTACATTGTTCAATACAATACATCAAAACAAAACTACTTAACAAATTTATTGATTAGCAATACATAAAAGAGACCTAATTCAAGGAAATGATGGTTCTCCTCATTTCGGATGAGGATGAATAAGAATGGTGATAAATTTAAGCTAAAAACATTAGCCACGTCTACAAACACAAATTTGAGAATAAAAGGAGTTACAAATAAATGTTATATAAATTACACATTTAGAAGATTGCAAACATACATTGAGAATAATGATTGGGACATGGAGGAGGCGGTGTTAGTGCATACATAGAGAATAATGATTGGGACATGGAGGCAGGGATGGACCCAGGATTTCGAACTAGGGTGGACTTGAAAAAAATTTAGGGTGGGCTTAAAATAATAACGAGAAAATTTTGAAAAAAAATAAGTATATAAAAGTAAAGTTTTACCATTTTTTAAAGATTAGATAAAAAAACAATGATTTTTATTAAATGTTTTTATGAAATTAAGGGTAATGTCATATTTCTAATGTAAAAAAAAATAAAAAAATTTCGGGTTTGGTTTCAGCCCACCCGAGCCCCTACATAGCTTCGTCCACGTATGGAGGAGGCAGAGTTAGTGTACAATTGTTGATAGATGCGACATACCAACAAACCCTTATTTTCTATATAGATTATCACTGACATTAACATCTTTAGTAGAATATTTACCATCACAAGTTATACATTTAATGAGTAATTGACAATAACTTCATTATCTATTATTACTAATTATTTTAGAAATTGAGTTATTCTTCATTACATAGATGTAAATCTCAATATTTAAAAAAAAATATTATTTTTGTTGTATTTTTATTTGTATGTATAGGTGCATAAGTAGATATTATAACCTAGAGCTGAATATTTGGTCAAGTCCGGGTTAGAGACTTTTCTTCCTCAACTTGTACGGCTCGACCGAATCGGGATGAAAACGTTTTTTTGTCTTTGCATGGTACTAATTTATTATTATTACTCTTCCAATTTAAGTAAATCAAAAAAATTATAAACTTAATGTTCATACACCAACCAAAAAAATGATTTTGATACTAATTGGTCAATAAAAAAAATACTAATCTTCAATAAAAAAAATACAATCTGATATCTTGTTCAAGGTGTTATCGTCTATAGCCTTGTAGATGTGTCTCATGCAATAGTTGTCCAGGTTACTCCGTCTTCGATCATCAGTTGTCCATGCATCTATCTCCTTGTTGATCTTGATTGGTCCTTCCTTCAGAACTTTGCTCATCTCATCATCCAGGGTAATCAGATGTAGATACATTTGTTTCTTCCAGCTGTTAAACGCTTCACTGTTTAGCATTGGTGGCTTGTCGCTGTGGGTCATGCTTCCCATCTTTTTCGGTTGCTTGAGTGCTAAGATCCTCGCTCTGATACCACTTGTTAGGATCGGGGACGCCATTGGAGGATCGGGGTGTTTCCGGTTTCTAGAAGGGTAGCCCTTTACAACACACAACACAATTTGGTGATAGTCCGGTTAGAGACTATAACCTTTCTCAGCACTACGCAAACTGTCACAGACTCTTGAACTGGGTTCAAGGGCGGAAATGTCTGTTTCAGTTTGAAGCAACGCACGCGACTTGGATGAGGTTTATGAGAAATCGGTTTGAGGAATATAAGGATAAACCGGTTTTGATTAAGGAGTAGGATTATGTTTTGGTTAATGTATTTCAGTTTTAGAGTCAAATAAGAAAGAAGTAAGTAAAGGACACAAGACAAGATTTTTTATGGATGTTCGGAGCAAACCCTCCTACGTCACCCCTTCTTCTCAGATTATGAGAAGGATCTCCACTAACTTTCAAAGTTACAACAATTACACTGCCGGTCGAGCCTAACTCGCTACTCGCCGGTTACACCAACTCTCTCCTGATGTAATACAGATAACACAACACAATAACGCTTTCGGTAAATGAAGCAACAGTTTTAGATCGCGCGTGAGATTTCTTTCTCTCTCTTAACTATTTTGAACCGTCATTAATGAGGTCGATTCGTCTTCCTTTTATAGTGAAAAAGATCCCAACGGTCACTTTCTTCTCTCACCGTGGGAATGGTCAGTTCAGGGTCACGCCGGTTCAGAGAGGTTGCTTGCACGTTTCAACTTCCTGACACTTGGCAAGCATGCATAAACCTCTCAGGTATGGATGATGTAGCCGGCTTGCAGATTTGGACACGTGTCAGGCATGCACCTTCCGGCTGGCTGAGTAACAGTTTCATCATTTTCTTTATCGCATGCTTCTGATCCGGATCTTATCATATTTTATTTTCCTAAGACACGTCTATTTCGTCACATTACGTCATCTTTGTAGTTCTTAGTTCCCGGTTGACTCTATCGTAGTGTGATCCGGCTGGAATTTAAACTTTTCTTTGCTAGTCGTTCTGTTGTGAATATTGAAGTACGTTGAGACCGGTTTCTCTTGATCATGGAATGATCATCTGGAGCCGGATTGCTTTTATATGTTCCTCAGCCGGTTTATACGAGTTGATCTGTTCCTGCACATAAGAGTTAATAGTAGTTTAGTTTTCTGGCCGGTTCCGAAAATTAACTTACTTAATTTTTTTTATCAATTTCTCATTTTTTGATTATTTAGAATAAATATTCAAAAATCGTAATGTATGGCCGGTTTGAAAATTAACTTACTTCATTTTTTCTATCAATATATTACCATTTCTTTATAATTTAAATTTTCAATATATTACCATTTCTATATAATTTTATCATTTCAAAAGAATTTGGTATAATCAAGCCCAAATTCATTATACGCATAATTGTAGTGATCATTTTATACCTACATCAAATTGAATATAATATATATATTTTTTCTTGTAAAATTTATTTATAATATCATAAATTTGATTTAGATCTAATATCTAAAAAACAAATTTAATTGTATTTAATAAAAGGTATTGCAATTACATTGTTCAATAATATATATCAAAACAAAATACTTTTACAACTTTATTGGTCAACTTTATTTGTTTTTTCTTATTTTAGATAAAGATTAGTATGAATCATGATAAATCATAAACTCCAAAAATTAGCTATGTCTAAAAAGTGTAAGAATAACTTTAAAATTAAAATTCCATGTAACCCTAAAATGGAGTGTAATATCAATTTAAAAAAAAAAATAATTACATATGCAAAAGCATTCTAGATCTCCATTCCCTTTAATTTAGTCTAACTTGAAGACTATACTTATGTTTATTCATGTTATCTAATTTTTGTAAGTAAATTTAGTTTTTAACCATTGCTAGTCTATACAAATGTTGAATTCTCAAAAAAATATATTTTATTTTATGATAGAAATTTTAGTTTTGTCTAACATTTATGTACTCATACTAAATAATTTTTTATTGTTTAAATAAATATATTTTTTTGGTATCTACGATATAATACGATACCGTACAAAAATTAAGGTATACTAAAATCAAGTTATGGTAGAATTATGAATTTTCTTATACCAAAACTTTCGATACAATATAAGATATAAGTAAAAAAATTACAACTTATTTCTTAGTTAAATTTGTTCGGGTTGTAAATGAACATCCTTCTTAAAGTTGAATTTGATCATGTTGTAAATGAACATCCTCCTTCAAAGATATTTTAGACGAGATCACCTAACAAAAATGAAATTGCACAATTGAGAACAAATGATTGAATACTCAATAACATAGTATATTTGTATAGTTTATGTAAAACTAAGGTGTTTAATTAATAAAAACATTATTACTAAATGGTAATTGAAATTGTGTAATTGATAATTCATAATAAAACATTTGCTTACCTTCATAAGTTTGTACATTTAGGAAGCACTAGCAAGTTATGTAATGTTGTTAATTCTTTAAGAAATTTAGTTATTCTTCGTTACAAAATGTCAATCTCTTGATTAAAAACATCATTTAACCTAACATGGAATGCCAGAGAATTCTCTTTCCCAGTCTTGTACGCCAATCAAAAAAATTACAAACTTAAAGATTTTTATAGATTTTTTAACAAATAAAATGATTTTATTGTTGCGGATTAATTAAAAAATTAATAAACTAAAAATTATTTTTTAATTTATCAACTTATTATTATTTTTCACAATTATAAAATTAGTCATTTTTTATTTATCAATATCTAAATAATTTAAAACAATATCACAAACATCAACAATTTTCCTTTTGTCTAATCTTTATAATAGAAATTTAGGGAATTATCTAACCTAAATTTGTGATTTCAAATGATAAAATTAAAAATATTTACTCTGTTTCTCAGTATTTGTTTGTGGGTTAACTTTAGAAATAATTGAAATATATGTAATTAGTTACTATTTGATTTTTTTATAAATTTCAGTCTTTTCACTGACCAATTACAATTCACCCGATTTGTTTTCTTTAAGCGGTTATTTTTTCAAGTTTGGTCGGTGATGAGACATATGATTATTTATATCCTGCATCTAGACTCCTCTCCGAAACACAATTAAATATATAAACCAAAATTCTTTTTTATTTTCATATTTTATAAAACTTTTAAGTTTATATTTTTATAATAATTAAAAATTTTAATATTTTACTTGAATCTCATTTTTTATATCATAAATTTAATTTTTAATTACTAACCATCAAAAACACATTTCAACCAATTTAATTGTTATTCCATCCAATAATTATAATTACATTCATGAATCATATACATTAAAACAAAATTAATTTTACATCGTTATTGGTTATTTTTTTAAAACATGAAAATATTTAATTCAAGCAAAACTCATATTTCCTCATTTCATATTAAAGATA
Organism: Impatiens glandulifera; assembly: GCF_907164915.1. Classification (NCBI taxonomy): domain Eukaryota; kingdom Viridiplantae; phylum Streptophyta; class Magnoliopsida; order Ericales; family Balsaminaceae; genus Impatiens; species Impatiens glandulifera. The sequence continues at coordinate 37,100,069 of NC_061864.1, read as the reverse complement.
GTAAGAACCCTAATGAATCCTAAGCTCATCGTATAAATTATAGACATGTCCATTTTTTCTAAATAAATTAGTAGTAGGTATAAAATATATTTATTTTGTCTAACAAATAATTTTATCACGATTAGTCAAAATTAAAAGTTAATTATATATTAGTTATTAATTTTTTAAAATTTATTATTATAATTTAAAATTAATTATTTATTAAACATTTAAAATTAATTATGTTTTAAACATTTCAAATTTATTATTTGTAATAAAAGTAATTATTATTTTTTCAAATGATGTATTATGAATATAAATATATCTATGTCAATAAATATATATATATATATATTTTATTGATAATATATAATTATTGTTTATTTTTATTTTAATATTTTTTACAAAAGTATAAAAAATAAATTAATACTTCATTAATTAATTAATTATCTTCTTAAAACTGATTATATTGATTTCAACTAATATTAAATAATATGACAAAATAATACTTGAAAATAAAATTTCTAATAGTACATAAAAATTATATACAAAAAATATAACTACAAATTTAATTGAGATGGTGTGAATATATATATATATATATATATATATATATATATATATATATATATATATATATATGACAAAAACAATTTATTGTCTATTCAGTAGTTCTTTTAAATAATTATAGTATTGTATTAGTTGTTTAATTCATAATAATATAAATTTTAATAAATGATATATATTATGTTTTCTCAATTTATTTCTTCTAAAATAAATATTTTTTTTGATTTAGTGCCTATTTTAATATATTTTTAATTAATTTTTAAATCAATAATAAATAAATGTAAAAATAAAGAATAAATATTGACCTAAATTAATAATACAGAATATGATTTTTTAATTTTTTTGTCACATTTAAATATATATCAAAATCAACAAATTGCATCAGGTCAAAACGAGTAATAAAACATAAATTTACCATAAAAAACTCTTTAGATAATATAAAAAATGAGACTTACAGACAACTTAAGATATTCATTATATAATAATAATTGACAAATAATTCGCATATGTAATAGAGGTTTACCATAAAAAAAAATACATCAATTTCATAAACATCAAAATCATAAAAAAAAAATAATACATAAAAATAGAACAATTTCACTAATAATAAAAATACTCCATGATTTATAAATAAAGAAGAAAAGTCATTTGTTATTTTTATTTCACGAATTAATTTTTTTTCACCCAAAATTGATAAAAGTGCTATATTTTTATTTAAAAAGATAAAATTTTATTCCTAATTGATTATGTGTGCTTTCATCTCCCTTGAAAAAAAACATACATTCTTTAATTATATATTATATTTATTATTAGTTCAAGTACACTCGTCAAAAATCCAACACTATATTCTTTGTTATGGTTTGTTGGTGTGTTATTTTACTACATGAAATGTATTAAAAGTCGTGGTGGTTCGAAGTTATGATTTTTAGGATTTATTAATTCATAAATATGGTGGAAAGGTAGCTTCTTAATTGTTATTTTAGTATAGTGTCATTTAATTTCAACTCCCATTTGTGAAATTTGTTAGTGTTGGCACATGTGAGAATTTTAATTTATTTTGGAGAAATATAAACATCAAGAATTGTTTCTATAGCTTATTTTATCTTTAGTTAGTATACTTTTGTATACATCTAAAATCATCAATGTCAATAAATCGACTCGTATCGAAATTAGCCTCATACCTTACTCTCGAATAATAAGAAGAACGGGAAACCAAAATGGTAGGTTATGCTTGAATTTACTTCAAAAATGTCGAATAAATCGACTTCCCCTAAAACTTGCTCAGATTAAGCTCTTCTCTAAGAGAGTAGACCTAGAAAAACATAACTATGTAAGAGTTTCCACCTAATTTACTTTTTGAAGAATTAGGAAAGGAAAAAGTCTTTTAAAAAAACATTTTAAATTTGTTTTTGAGATACGCGTATGAAATAGTCTAAGCACTGTCACTCACACAATCGTCATTATCTATTTGTAAACAATCAAGTAGGTGTAAATATTCAATTCTATGGGGTAAACATGATGGAGTCAGTTATAATGACCTTGGTACTATGAAAATTTTGCAAGACGCGCTCGTTTAGGATATCAATTATTAAATATAAGGCTAGAAAAATTATATAATGTCATATACGTCAATTGAGAGGACAAAATGAGTAAAATCTGAAATTATTCCAAAGTTTGATATTAAAATGGTCAAATATAATATAAAAAACGTTGGAGTTTTTTTCGTTATTCTTTTGTGTCATAATAATCAACTTATGTGCTCAAAATTATTGTATGAATAGAGAAAATAATTTAAATGAATCTTAAAATTGAAATAATTTCAAATATTGTTTAGAAAAATATTTTGAACCATTTTCTATTTTTTCTAGATTTTAGAAAATCGTTTGAGGTGTTTAAAATATAAAATTTAATAAATAATTAAAATATCCAAAAGAATCGGACTTAAATTAATTTGGGTTTAGGTATGGTTCAAAAGAGAGGTTCGACCGACTTTTCAGGAGACTCGGTGGGAAGGCTTTGTTCCAAGGACAGTGAATAGACGGGGTGAGGGTTTGAACTCCCCGAACTCACATTTTTTTATCTATAACAATTTTTTTTATGATTTTATAATAGACACAATTAAATATATAATATCACCATGGTTTTTCCATATAAGTGTTTTAAATTTATTTCTTTATAATAATTAATTTTTTTTATATAATTTTATTATTTCAAGAGTACTTGGTATATTCGTGTCCAAATTCATGAAACACATAATTATAGTGATCATTATATACTTACATAAAATTAAATATATATATATATATATATATATTTTATTGTATGATTTATTTGTAATATCATAAATTTAATTTAGATCTAATATTTAAATAGAAAAAAATAAATTTTATTTTATTTCATAAAAATTATAACAATTACATTGTTCAATCCTATACATAAAAACAAAAATACTTTTACAATTTTATTGGTTAGCTTTGCAAGACTTAAAAGAGATCTAAAAATCAAAGGAAATATGGTTTTACTCATTTCAGATAAGGATGAGTAAGAACAATGATAAATCCAAGCTCCAAAAATTAGCCACATCTAAAAACACAAACTTGAGAATAAAAGGAGATACAAAATATGCCATATAAATTACACTTTTTAGTAGATTACAAGCATACATATGGGGCATGAAGAAGGAGGTGGTGTTGTATACCTATATAGTGGTGGGAACAGTGATAGATACGACACAACACCAAACCCCTTAGTTTCTATATAGACTATCACCGACATTAACATTGTAAGTAGTTTAATTTAAATGATATTTTAATATTTACATGACTTTGATATCAAATTATTAATGTAAAATTTTGATAAATCGGAAATTGCTAGGCATAATAAGAGAAAAAGACGACCAAAGAGAGAAAAAAATAATTAGAGCAAAATCGATGTGAGGGTTTTGAGGCTTGTGTCTTTTTATAATAAATATATTAGATGTAGGTATAAAATATATTTATTTTGTCCAATTTTATAAATTATTTATTAATTATTCAATATGAAAAAAATTAATTATTTATTAGTTACTTATTTTTTAATGTTTATTATAGTAACTTTAATAATTATTATTCTTACTACTAGTACACAAAAGTTATATATACAAAATATTAAATATATATAAAATTTTCAATTATTTATATATATAATATATGCCTAAACAAATTATCACCTATTTAAACTTATAATATTATTCTATTAGTTGTTTAATTCTTCTTAATAATTTCTTTTTTAAATAATTAAGTATTTAAATGAACTATAACTTTTTGAATATTTAAATCAATAATTACTAAAAGTAAATAATCTAAATTAATAATACATAATATGATTTCAAAATTTGGTGTCATATTTATATTTTCTCAAAATCAACCAAATAATCAAAAGTCAAAGCCAATAATAAGACACAATTTTTAGTGTGAAAACAAACCTATAGACCAGTTAAATAAAATGAGTAATAATAAAGATAATGAATAAGTCAAATTAATAAAATATATAAATATATATTTTTAAAATGAGTATTAATAAGGAGAATGAATTAATCAAATTAATAAACTATATAAATATATATTTTAAAAATATATATTAAATTATCAATATATATATATATATAAAATAAAAATTATATATATATATATATATATATATTACTAAACTATTATTTTTCATTTTAAAATTTCTCTATCTTACCTCTCTTTAAAAGTCTCTTCTACATTTTTTTCATCTTCTTATAAGATTTATTAAAAAATTCAATTCAACTAGTACATTATATTTGAACTTAATATATCATTTTATTTTTTATTTTTATGTAGGATGAATATTAGTAATTTGAGTTCTATTTATTTATTTATTAGTATGTAGTAGTAATTAATAAATTATCTCATAATAATTCAATTTCAAATAAAGTAAATATTTATAATAATTTTATAATAAAAATTTAAAGATAGTGAAATTATTAAATAATTTTTATAAATAATAAATTATTGAAGAGATAGATATTATTAAATTCTTTTGGTGATGTGCAAAATTTAAAACTAAAGAGAGAAATTTATACGCGCCCTATTTGTAATGTGACATGTGCATTGACATATCATTCGTCACCCCCATTTCCTACAAATTTTCCGCACCCCTATCATTAATCTCCCATTTAAAATATATTTAAAAATTTATCTCGTATTATTGAAAACTTTAAAATAAGACAAAACATTTTTATGAAATTTAATAAATTTTATTCTGTGTAGAATAAATTTTCTTTTTTGTTAATCTTATTTTCTTAAATCAAGATTACACCAAAAATATATAATTTCTTTTTGTTCAATATTTTATTTTCTTACATCACCAACTCAAGATAACTCAACAAATCTCCATCTTGACTTGAATTTTGTCAAATTCCCCAAATGTATTAATCAATGTATGTCTCGTCTCTGATCTAGAGTTGCCCTAAGATAACTTAACATATGTATTTGTCAATGTCGGATGGCCTAGATGCATTCGTCGATTCGGATGGCCCAAATGAATTTGTCGATGTTAGATGGCCCAGATGCACTCGCGAATTTCGGATGACCCAAATGTACTCGTCAATGTTAGATGGCCCAGATGCACTCGTCGATGATAGATGAGCCAATTGCACTCGACAATGACGGATGACCCATATGCACTCATCGATATCGAATAGCCCAAATGCACTTATCAATGTCAAATGGCTTAGATACATACGTCAATGTTGCATGGCCCAAACCCATTAGTCAATGTCGGATGGCCAAAATTCATTCGTCAATGTTAGAGATGACCCAATTTCATTAGTCAATGTTAAAGATGGCCCAAATGTATTAGTCAATCCTAGATTCCCAGATACATTAGTCAATACCAAGATGAACTATATGCATTACTCAATACTAGAGATGACTTAGTTGCATTAGTCAATGTCAGATTGCCTATATACATCAGTCAATGAAAATGCATTACTCAATGTCATATATGGCCAAAATGCATTAGTTAATACCGGATGACCCATATGAATTCGTCAATGTCGGATGGCCTAAATTCATTGGATAATATCAAATATGGACCGAATGTATTAGTCAATGCTAGAGATGGCTTAGATATATTAGTCAATGTTAGATGACACATATGCATTAGTCAATGCAAGATAATCCATATGCATTACACAATGTTAGAGATGACCCGATTGCATTAGTCAATGTTATATAGCCTAAATGTATTCATCAATATCGGATGACCCATAAGTTTTATCGTATATCTTCTATATCTAGAGTTTTCACCAAGACAACTTTAAAACTTCTTTATTAACCCAAATATTCAAGTATATTTAATAAATCTCAATTTTTACTTGCATACTTTATGATGTCCCATTTGTAATAGAGTTTTTTTGAGACCTTGATAATGACATTATCTACAAGACATAACATAACTTTGAAATATTCATTCTCCTTCAGAATGACCATCTCAATGGTTGTTTTGTTCCTATCGATAACTTTAGTAACCTTCATAACCCCTGTTATTTCAATTAATCGATCCAGTTTAAACAGTTAGAAGATCGTTATGATTTATGAAATAAATAATATATTATATAAATTAATAACAAAGTAGTTATTGTGATTTATATGAACAAATATGATTATGAATAAGGTCCTGTAACACAATTTATAAATCATACATATAATATATATCGATAATGTCATTAATAAAGTTTACTAGTATAATTTGTAAAAGAACATTTATAAATAAGGTATATTATATTTATATAAATAATCTTATAATTATAAGATTCACTAAATTAAAAAAATGTGATATTTAAAACATAACTGAATTGTACTCAAATTTTTTATAACTAAAACTCACACTAAGGGTCAATCAACCATTAAAATTAAATTTGTCTACTACTATTAATAATAGTGAATATTTTTTGATAGTTTACAAATAAGTCATTACAACATTCATAGTGTTCTATCATTTTTTATATATTTAATATGTGTTGTAACTTATATTTATAATACATTACTTATTAATGTTGTT